>NC_092412.1:5461029-5744348 GCF_040894005.1 Engystomops pustulosus | reverse complement strand
GGACAGGAGGTAGAGTGTACTACACCGGGGGGAGGAGGAGGAGGACAGGAGGAGAGTGTACTACACCGGGGGGAGGAGGAGGACAGGAGGAGAGTGTACTACACCGGGGGGAGGAGGAGGACAGGAGGAGAGTGTACTACACCGGGGGGGAGGAGGAGGACAGGAGGAGAGTGTACTACACCGGGGGGAGGAGGGAGGACAGGAGGAGAGTGTACTACACCGGGGGGAGGAGGAGGAGGACAGGAGGAGAGTGTACTACACCGGGGGGAGGAGGAGGAGGACAGGAGGAGAGTGTACTACACCGGGGGGAGGAGGAGGACAGGAGGAGAGTGTACTACACCGGGGGGAGGAGGAGGAGGACAGGAGGAGAGTGTACTACACCGGGGGGAGGAGGAGGACAGGAGGAGAGTGTACTACACCGGGGGAGGAGGAGGACAGGAGGAGAGTGTACTACACCGGGGGAGGAGGGGAGGAGGACAGGAGGAGAGTGTACTACACCGGGGGGGGAGGAGGAGGACAGGAGGAGAGTGTACTACACCGGGGGGAGGAGGAGGACAGGAGGAGAGTGTACTACACCGGGGGAGAGGAGGACAGGAGGAGAGTGTACTACACCGGGGGGAGAGGAGGACAGGAGGAGAGTGTACTACACCGGGGGAGAGGAGGAGGACAGGAGGAGAGTGTACTACACCGGGGGGGGAGGAGGAGGACAGGAGGAGAGTGTACTACACCGGGGGGGAGGAGGAGGAGGAGGCAGGAGGAGAGTGTACTACACCGGGGGGAGGAGGAGGAGGACAGGAGGAGAGTGTACTACACCGGGGGGAGGAGGAGGAGGACAGGAGGAGAGTGTACTACACCGGGGGAGGGGAGGAGGACAGGAGGAGAGTGTACTACACCGGGGGGAGGAGGAGGACAGGAGGAGAGTGTACTACACCGGGGGGAGGAGGAGGAGGACAGGAGGAGAGTGTACTACACCGGGGGGAGGAGGAGAGGACAGGAGGAGAGTGTACTACACCGGGGGGAGGAGGAGGACAGGAGGAGAGTGTACTACACCGGGGGGAGGAGGAGGACAGGAGGAGAGTGTACTACACCGGGGGGAGGAGGAGGACAGGAGGAGAGTGTACTACACCGGGGGGAGAGGAGGGACAGGAGGAGAGTGTACTACACCGGGGGGAGGAGGAGGACAGGAGGAGAGTGTACTACACCGGGGGGAGAGGAGGACAGGAGGAGAGTGTACTACACCGGGGGGGAGGAGGACAGGAGGAGAGTGTACTACACCGGGGGGAGGAGGAGGACAGGAGGAGAGTGTACTACACCGGGGGGAGGAGGAGGAGGACAGGAGGAGAGTGTACTACACCGGGGGGGAAGGAGGAGGACAGGAGGAGAGTGTACTACACCGGGGGGGAGGAGGAGGACAGGAGGAGAGTGTACTACACCGGGGGAGGAGGAGGAGGACAGGAGGAGAGTGTACTACACCGGGGGGGGGGAGGAGGAGGACAGGAGGAGAGTGTACTACACCGGGGGGGGGGAGGAGGAGGACAGGAGGAGAGTGTACTACACCAGGGGGGAGGAGGAGGAGGACAGGAGGAGAGTGTACTACACCGGGGGGAGGAGGAGGAGGACAGGAGGAGAGTGTACTACACCGGGGGGAGGAGGACAGGAGGAGAGTGTACTACACCGGGGGGAGGAGGACAGGAGGAGAGTGTACTACACCGGGGGGAGGAGGAGGAGGACAGGAGGAGAGTGTACTACACCGGGGGGAGGAGGAGAAGGACAGGAGGAGAGTGTACTACACCGGGGGGAGGGAGGAGGACAGGAGGAGAGTGTACTACACCGGGGGGAGGAGGAGGACAGGAGGAGAGTGTACTACACCGGGGGGAGGAGGAGGACAGGAGGAGAGTGTACTACACCGGGGGGAGGAGGAGAGTGTACTACACCGGGGGAGGAGGAGGACAGGAGGAGAGTGTACTACACCGGGGGGAGGAGGAGGAGGACAGGAGGAGCGTGTACTACACCGGGGGGAGGAGGAGGAGGACAGGAGGAGAGTGTACTACACCGGGGGAAGGAGGAGGAGGACAGGAGGAGAGTGTACTACACCGGGGGAGGAGGAGGAGGACAGGAGGAGAGTGTACTACACCGGGGGAGGAGGACAGGAGGAGAGTGTACTACACCGGGGGGAGGAGGAGGACAGGAGGAGAGTGTACTACACCGGGGGGGAAGAGCAGGAGGAGAGTGTACTACACCGGGGGGAGGAGGAGGACAGGAGGAGAGTGTACTACACCGGGGGAGGAGGAGGAGGACAGGAGGAGAGTGTACTACACCGGGGGGAGGAGGACAGGAGGAGAGTGTACTACACCGGGGGGAGGAGGAGGAGGAGGACAGGAGGAGAGTGTACGTACCACCGGGGGGAGGAGGAGGAGGAGAGTGTACTTACACCGGGGGGAGGGAGGAGGAGGAGAGTGTACTACACCGGGGGAGGAGGAGGACAGGAGGAGAGGCACTACACCGGGGGGAGAGGAGGACAGGAGGAGAGTGTACACACCGGGGGAGGAAGAGGAGAGTGTACTACACCAGGGGAGAGGAGACAGGAGGAGAGTGTACTACACCGGGGGGAGGAGGAGGAGGAGAGTGTACTACACCGGGGGGAGGAGGAGGAAGGAGGAGAGTGTACTACACCGGGGGGAGGAGGAGGACAGGAGGAGAGTGTACTACACCGGGGGGAGGAGGAGGAGGAGAGTGTACTACACCGGGGGGAGGACAGGAGGAGAGTGTACTACACCAGGGGGGAGGAGGAGGACAGGAGGAGAGTGTACTACACCGGGGGGAGGAGGAGGAGGACAGGAGGAGAGGAGAGATGTACTACACCGGGGGAGGAGGAGGACAGGAGGAGAGTGTACTACACCAGGGGGGAGGAGGAGGACAGGAGGAGAGTGTACTACACCGGGGGGAGGAGGAGGACAGGAGGAGAGTGCACTACACCGGGGGGAGGAGGAGGACAGGAGGAGAGTGTACTACACCGGGGGGAGGAGGAGGAGGACAGGAGGAGAGTGTACTACACCGGGGGGAGGAGGAGGACAGGAGGAGAGTGTACTACACCGGGGGGGAGGAGGAGGACAGGAGGAGAGTGTACTACACCGGGGGGAGGAGGAGGAGGACAGGAGGAGAGTGTACTACACCGGGGGGAGGAGGAGGAGGACAGGAGGAGAGTGTACTACACCGGGGGGAGGAGGAGGAGGACAGGAGGAGAGTGTACTACACCGGGGGAGGAGGAGGAGGACAGGAGGAGAGTGTACTACACCGGGGGGAGGAGGAGGAGGACAGGAGGAGAGTGTACTACACCGGGGGAGGAGGAGGAGGACAGGAGGAGAGTGTACTACACCGGGGGGAGGAGGAGGAGGACAGGAGGAGAGTGTACTACACCGGGGGGAGGAGGAGGAGGACAGGAGGAGAGTGTACTACACCGGGGGGAGGAGGAGGAGGACAGGAGGAGAGTGTACTACACCGGGGGGAGGAGGAGGAGGACAGGAGGAGAGTGTACTACACCGGGGGGAGGAGGAGGAGGACAGGAGGAGAGTGTACTACACCGGGGGGAGGAGGAGGAGGACAGGAGGAGAGTGTACTACACCGGGGGGAGGAGGAGGAGGACAGGAGGAGAGTGTACTACACCGGGGGGAGGAGGAGGAGGACAGGAGGAAGAGTGTACTACACCGGGGGAGGAGGAGGACAGGAGGAGAGTGTACTACACCGGGGGAGGAGGAGGAGGACGGAGGAGAGTGTACTACACCGGGGGGAGGAGGAGGACAGGAGGAGAGTGTACTACACCGGGGGGAGGAGGAGGACAGGAGGAGAGTGTACTACACCGGGGGGAGGAGGAGGACAGGAGGAGAGTGTACTACACCGGGGGGGAGGAGGAGGACAGGAGGAGAGTGTACTACACCGGGGGGAGGAGGAGAGTGTACTACACCGGGGGTAGGAGGAGGACAGGAGGAGTTACTACACCGGGGGGAGGAGGAGAGTGTACTACACCGGGGGCAGGAGGAGGACAGGAGGAGAGTAAACTACACCGGGGGGAGGAGGAGGACAGGAGGAGAGTATACTACACCGGGGGGAGAGACGGAGGAGAGTGTACTACACCGGGGGGAGGAGGAGGACAGGAGGAGAGTGTACTACACCGGGGGGAGGAGGAGGACAGGAGGAGAGTGTACTACACCGGGGGGAGGAGGAGGACAGGAGGAGAGTGTACTACACCGGGGGAGGAGGAGGACAGGAGGAGAGTGTACTACACCGGGGGAGGAGGAGGAGGACAGGAGGAGAGTGTACTACACCGGGGGGAGGAGGAGGAGGACAGGAGGAGAGTGTACTACACCGGGGGGAGGAGCAGGAGGAGAGTGTACTACACCGGGGGGGGGAGGAGGACAGGAGGAGAGTGTACTACACCGGGGGGGAGGAGGAGGACAGGAGGAGAGTGTACTACACCGGGGGAGGAGGAGGACAGGAGGAGAGTGTACTACACCGGGGGGAGGAGGAGGAGGACAGGAGGAGAGTGTACTACACCGGGGGGAGGAGGAGGACAGGAGGAGAGTGTACTACACCGGGGGGAGGAGGAGGACAGGAGGAGAGTGTACTACACCGGGGGGAGGAGGAGGACAGGAGGAGAGTGTACTACACCGGGGGGGAGGAGGAGGACAGGAGGAGAGTGTACTACACCAGGGGGAGGAGGAGGACAGGAGGAGAGTGTACTACACCGGGGGGAGGAGGAGGACAGGAGGAGAGTGTACTACACCGGGGGGAGGAGGAGGACAGGAGGAGAGTGTACTACACCGGGGGGAGGAGGAGGACAGGAGGAGAGTGTACTACACCGGGGGAGGAGGACAGGAGGAGAGTGTACTACACCGGGGGGAGGAGGACAGGAGGAGAGTGTACTACACCGGGGGGAGGAGGAGGAGGACAGGAGGAGAGTGTACTACACCGGGGGGAGGAGGAGGAGGAGGGGAGGAGGAGAGTGTACTACACCGGGGGGAGGAGGAGGACAGGAGGAGAGTGTACTACACCGGGGGGAGGAGGAGGAGGACAGGAGGAGAGTGTACTACACCGGGGGGAGGAGGAGGACAGGAGGAGAGTGTACTACACCGGGGGGAGGAGGAGGACAGGAGGAGAGTGTACTACACCGGGGGGAGGAGGAGGAGGACAGGAGGAGAGTGTACTACACCGGGGGGAGGAGGAGGACAGGAGGAGAGTGTACTACACCGGGGGGAGGAGGAGGACAGGAGGAGAGTGTACTACACCGGGGGGAGGAGGAGGACAGGAGGAGAGTGTACTACACCGGGGGGAGGAGGACAGGAGGAGAGTGTACTACACCGGGGGGGAGGAGGAGGACAGGAGGAGAGTGTACTACACCGGGGGGGAGGAGGAGGACAGGAGGAGAGTGTACTACACCGGGGGGAGGAGGAGGAGGACAGGAGGAGAGTGCACTACACCGGGGGGGGAAAAAGGAGGACAGGAGGAGCGTGTACTACACCGGGGGGGGGGGGGAGGAGGACAGGAGGAGAGTGTACTACACCGGGGGGAGGAGGAGGACAGGAGGAGAGTGTACTACACCGGGGGGAGGAGGAGAGTGTACTACACCGGGGGGAGGAGGAGGAGGACAGGAGGAGAGTGTACTACACCGGGGGGGGGGGAGGAGGAGGACAGGAGGAGAGTGTACTACACCGGGGGGGGGGGGGAGGAGGAGGACAGGAGGAGAGTGTACTACACCGGGGGGAGGAGGAGGACAGGAGGAGAGTGTACTACACCGGGGGGAGGAGGAGGAGGACAGGAGGAGAGTGTACTACACCGGGGGAGGAGGAGAGTGTACTACACCGGGGGGAGGAGGAGGAGGACAGGAGGAGAGTGTACTACACCGGGGGGAGGAGGAGGAGGACAGGAGGAGAGTGTACTACACCGGGGGGAGGAGGAGGAGGACAGGAGGAGAGTGTACTACACTGGGGGGAGGAGGAGGACAGGAGGAGAGTGTACTACACCGGGGGGAGGAGGAGGACAGGAGGAGAGTGTACTACACCGGGGGGAGGAGGAGGACAGGAGGAGAGTGTACTACACCGGGGGGGAGGAGGAGGAGGACAGGAGGAGAGTGTACTACACCGGGGGGAGGAGGAGGAGGACAGGAGGAGAGTGTACTACACCGGGGGGAGGAGGAGAGTGTACTACACCGGGGGGAGGAGGACAGGAGGAGAGTGTACTACACCGGGGGGAGGAGGAGGACAGGAGGAGAGTGTACTACACCGGAGGGAGGAGGACAGGAGGAGAGTGTACTACACCGGGGGGAGGAGGACAGGAGGAGAGTGTACTACACCGGGGGGGAGGAGGAGAGTGTACTACACCGGGGGGAGGAGGGACAGGAGGAGAGTGTACTACACCGGGGGGAGGAGGAGGACAGGAGGAGAGTGTACTACACCGGGGGGAGGAGGAGGAGGACAGGAGGAGAGTGTACTACACCGGGGGGAGGAGGAGGACAGGAGGAGAGTGTACTACACCGGGGGGAGGAGGAGGACAGGAGGAGAGTGTACTACACTGGGGGGAGGAGGAGAGTGTACTACACCGGGGGGAGGAGGAGGACAGGAGGAGAGTGTACTACACCGGGGGAGGAGGAGGACAGGAGGAGAGTGTACTACACCGGGGGGAGGAAGACAGGAGGAGAGTTTACTACACCGGGGGGAGGAGGAGGAGGAGGAGGACAGGAGGAGAGTGTACTACACCGGGAGGAGGAGGAGGACAGGAGGAGAGTGTACTACACCGGGGGGAGGAGGAGAGTGTACTACACCGGGGGGGAGGACAGGAGGAGAGTGTACTACACCGGGGGGAGGAGGAGGAGGACAGGAGGAGAGTGTACTACACCGGGGGAGGACAGGAGGAGAGTGTACTACACCGGGGGGAGGAGGACAGGAGGAGAGTGTACTACACCGGGGGGAGGAGGAGGAGGACAGGAGGAGAGTGTACTACACCGGGGGGAGGAGGAGGACAGGAGGAGAGTGTACTACACCGGGGGGAGGAGGAGGACAGGAGGAGAGTGTACTACACCGGGGGGAGGAGGAGGACAGGAGGAGAGTGTACTACACCGGGGGGAGGAGGAGGACAGGAGGAGAGTGTACTACACCGGGGGGAGGAGGAGGAGGAGAGTGTACTACACCGGGGGGAGGAGGAGAGTGTACTACACCGGGGGGAGGAGGACAGGAGGAGAGTGTACTACACCGGGGGGGGGGGAGGAGGAGGACAGGAGGAGCGTGCACTACACCGGGGGGAGGAGGAGGAGGACAGGAGGAGCGTGTACTACACCGGGGGGGGGGGGAGGAGGACAGGAGGAGAGTGTACTACACCGGGGGGAAGGGGGAGGAGGAGGACAGGAGGAGAGTGTACTACACCGGGGGGAGGAGGAGGAGGAGAGTGTACTACACCGGGGGAGGAGGAGAGTGTACTACACCGGGGGGAGGAGGACAGGAGGAGAGTGTACTACATCGGGGGGGGGAGGAGGAGGACAGGAGGAGAGTGTACTACACCGGGGGGAGGAGGAGGAGGAGAGTGTACTACACCGGGGGGAGGAGGACAGGAGGAGAGTGTACTACACCGGGGGGGGGAGGAGGAGGACAGGAGGAGAGTGTACTACACCGGGGGGAGGAGGAGGACAGGAGGAGAGTGTACTACACCGGGGGGAGGAGGAGGAGGACAGGCGAAGAGTGTACTACACCGGGGGGAGGAGGACAGGAGGAGAGTGTACTACACCGGGGGGAGGAGGAGGAGGACAGGAGGAGAGTGTACTACACCGGGGGGAGGAGGAGGAGGAGGAGAGTGTACTACACCGGGGGGAGGAGGAGGAGGACAGGAGGAGAGTGTACTACACCGGGGGGGAGGAGGAGGACAGGAGGAGAGTGTACTACACCGGGGGGGGGAGGAGGAGGACAGGAGGAGAGTGTACTACACCGGGGGGAGGAGGAGGACAGGAGGAGAGTGTACTACACCGGGGGGGAGGAGGAGGAGGAGGACAGGAGGAGAGTGTACTACACCGGGGGGAGGAGGAGGACAGGAGGAGAGTGTACTACACCGGGGGAGGAGGAGGAGGACAGGAGGAGAGTGTACTACACCGGGGGGAGGAGGAGAGTGTACTACACCGGGGGGGAGGAGGAGAGTGTACTACACCGGGGGGAGGAGGACAGGAGGAGAGTGTACTACACCGGGGGGAGGAGGACAGGAGGAGAGTGTACTACATCGGGGGGGGGGAGGAGGAGGACAGGAGGAGAGTGTACTACACCGGGGGGAGGAGGAGGAGGAGAGTGTACTACACCGGGGGGAGGAGGACAGGAGGAGAGTGTACTACACCGGGGGGAGGAGGAGGACAGGAGGAGAGTGTACTACACCGGGGGGAGGAGGAGGAGGACAGGAGGAGAGTGTACTACACCGGGGGGAGGAGGAGGAGGACAGGAGGAGAGTGTACTACACCGGGGGGGGGGGGGAGGAGGACAGGAGGAGAGTGTACTACACCGGGGGGAGGAGGAGGACAGGAGGAGAGTGTACTACACCGGGGGGGAGGAGGAGGACAGGAGAAGAGTGTACTACACCGGGGGGAGGAGGACAGGAGGAGAGTGTACTACACCGGGGGGAGGAGGAGGAGGACAGGAGGAGAGTGTACTACACCGGGGGGAGGAGGAGGAGGAGGAGAGTGTACTACACCGGGGGGAGGAGGAGGAGGACAGGAGGAGAGTGTACTACACCGGGGGGGAGGAGGAGGACAGGAGGAGAGTGTACTACACCGGGGGGGGGAGGAGGAGGACAGGAGGAGAGTGTACTACACCGGGGGGAGGAGGAGGACAGGAGGAGAGTGTACTACACCGGGGGGGAGGAGGAGGAGGAGGACAGGAGGAGAGTGTACTACACCGGGGGGAGGAGGAGGACAGGAGGAGAGTGTACTACACCGGGGGAGGAGGAGGAGGACAGGAGGAGAGTGTACTACACCGGGGGGAGGAGGAGAGTGTACTACACCGGGGGGAGGAGGAGAGTGTACTACACCGGGGGAGGAGGACAGGAGGAGAGTGTACTACACCGGGGGGAGGAGGACAGGAGGAGAGTGTACTACATCGGGGGGGGGAGGAGGAGGACAGGAGGAGAGTGTACTACACCGGGGGGAGGAGGAGGAGGAGAGTGTACTACACCGGGGGGAGGAGGACAGGAGGAGAGTGTACTACACCGGGGGGAGGAGGAGGACAGGAGGAGAGTGTACTACACCGGGGGGAGGGGGAGGAGGACAGGAGGAGAGTGTACTACACCGGGGGGAGGAGGAGGAGGACAGGAGGAGAGTGTACTACACCGGGGGGGGGGGAGGAGGAGGACAGGAGGAGAGTGTACTACACCGGGGGGAGGAGGAGGAGGAGAGTGTACTACACCGGGGGGAGGAGGAGGAGGACAGGAGGAGAGTGTACTACACCGGGGGGAGGAGGAGGAGGACAGGAGGAGAGTGTACTACACCGGGGGAGGAGGAGGACAGGAGGAGAGTGTACTACACCGGGGGGAGGAGGAGGAGGACAGGAGAAGAGTGTACTACACCGGGGGGAGGAGGAGGAGGACAGGAGGAGAGTGTACTACACCGGGGGGGGGAGGAGGAGGACAGGAGGAGAGTGTACTACACCGGGGGGAGAAGGAGGACAGGAGGAGAGTGTACTACACCGGGGGGGAGGAGGAGGAGGAGGACAGGAGGAGAGTGTACTACACCGGGGGGAGGAGGAGGACAGGAGGAGAGTGTACTACACCGGGGGGAGGAGGAGAGTGTACTACACCGGGGGGAGGAGAAGATTGTACTACACCGGGGGGAGGAGGACAGGAGGAGAGTGTACTACACCGGGGGGAGGAGGAGGAGGAGAGTGTACTACACCGGGGGGAGGAGGACAGGAGGAGAGTGTACTACACCGGGGGGAGGAGGAGGAGGACAGGAGGAGAGTGTACTACACCGGGGGGGAGGAGGAGGAGGAGGACAGGAGGAGAGTGTACTACACCGGGGGGGAGGAGGAGGAGGAGGACAGGAGGAGAGTGTACTACACCGGGGGGAGGAGGAGAGTGTACTACACCGGGGGAGGAGGAGAGTGTACTACACCGGGGGGAGGAGGACAGGAGGAGAGTGTACTACACCGGGGGGAGGAGGAGGAGAGTGTACTACACCGGGGGGAGGAGGAGGGAGGAGAGTGTACTACACCGGGGGGAGGAGGAGGAGGACAGGAGGAGAGTGTACTACACCGGGGGGAGGAGGAGGACAGGAGGAGAGTGTACTACACCGGGGGGAGGAGGACAGGAGGAGAGTGTACTACACCGGGGGGAGGAGGAGGAGGAGAGTGTACTACACCGGGGGGAGGAGGAGAGTGTACTACACCGGGGGGAGGAGGACAGGAGGAGAGTGTACTACACCGGGGGGAGGAGGAGGACAGGAGGAGAGTGTACTACACCGGGGGGAGGAGGAGGACAGGAGGAGAGTGTACTACACCGGGGGGAGGAGGACAGGAGGAGAGTGTACTACACCGGGGGGAGGAGGAGGACAGGAGGAGAGTGTACTACACCGGGGGGAGGAGGAGGAGGACAGGAGGAGAGTGTACTACACCGGGGGGAGGAGGAGGAGGACAGGAGGAGAGTGTACTACACCGGGGGGAGGAGGAGGACAGGAGGAGAGTGTACTACACCGGGGGGAGGAGGAGGAGGACAGGAGGAGCGTGTACTACACCGGGGGGAGGAGGAGGAGGACAGGAGGAGCGTGTACTACACCGGGGGGAGGAGGAGGAGGACAGGAGGAGAGTGTACTACACCGGGGGGAGGAGGAGGAGGACAGGAGGAGAGTGCACTACACCGGGGGGAGGAGGAGGAGGACAGGAGGAGAGTGTACTACACCGGGGGGAGGAGGAGGACAGGAGGAGAGTGTACTACACCGGGGGGAGGAGGAGGACAGGAGGAGAGTGTACTACACCGGGGGGAGGAGGAGGACAGGAGGAGAGTGTACTACACCGGGGGGAGGAGGAGGAGGACAGGAGGAGAGTGTACTACACCGAGGGGGGGAGGAGGAGAGTGTACTACACCGGGGGGAGGAGGAGGAGAGTGTACTACACCGGGGGGAGGAGGAGGAGGACAGGAGGAGAGTGTACTACACCGAGGGGGGGAGGAGGAGAGTGTACTACACCGGGGGAGGAGGAGGACAGGAGGAGAGTGTACTACACCGGGGGGAGGAGGAGGAGGACAGGAGGAGAGTGTACTACACCGGGGGGAGGAGGACAGGAGGAGAGTGTACTACACCGGGGGGAGGAGGAGGAGGACAGGAGGAGCGTGTACTACACCGGGGGGAGGAGGAGGAGGGACAGGAGGAGCGTGTACTACACCGGGGGGGGAGGAGGAGGAGGACAGGAGGAGAGTGTACTACACCGGGGGGAGGAGGAGGACAGGAGGAGAGTGTACTACACCGGGGGGAGGAGGACAGGAGGAGAGTGTACTACACCGGGGGACAGGAGGAGGACAGGAGGAGAGTGTACTACACCGGGGGGAGGAGGAGGACAGGAGGAGAGTGTACTACACCGGGGGGAGGAGGAGGACAGGAGGAGAGTGTACTACACCGGGGGGGGGAGGAGGAGAGTGTACTACACCGGGGGGAGGAGGACAGGAGGAGAGTGTACTACACCGGGGGGAGGAGGAGAGTGTACTACACCGGGGGGAGGAGGGGGGGGGGGGAGTATTACACCGGGGGGAGGAGGGGGGGGGGAGTATTACACCGGGGGGAGGAGGGGGGGGGGGGAGTACTACACTGATGTAGACATGATCTTCAGCTGTTTTGGGGTACACATTGTAGTCAGTAATTGTTGGGGTACACATTGCAGTCAGTGTGATGTAGGGGTCCTCAGTCTTTGGGGTACACACAGGGGTCACTTTCTCAGTGTCCATTGATACAACTGTCCTGAGTACACGGGGTCCAGTTGTGAGCAGTGTAACTTATCTCTGGGAGCGGGGTCCTGCTGATATCATGTGTCCGGAGCTCCTTATAGTAATGAGGCCGATACATCTATGACTGTCATCTCCAGGGGACGGCTATTATTCCCACCGGCCTCATAAGTGCGGGTCTTATTGCTGCCCTCGCTGGGGGGGCAGATTTTATTATTATTCAATAGAAAAAGATAGAAAGTTCTGACAATTCGATCCAATTCAGATTCTCATCAGGATATAATTGTTATACTGCAGCAATACTGTTACCTGACACTGTCAGTAGGGGGCAGTACACACACTGGTCACATATAGGAGTTCACATAAAGTGCATTGTCCGTGTATAAAGCTGTGACCCGCTCGCCCGATATCCTGCATGTGTCGCTGCCCGCTCAGGTCCGACAGAGTCTCCATCTTTTTCCTGGTGCATCTTTGTGCTTGGTCGTGCAACACAATTTAAAAGGTAAATCTTGCGCTCAGTGCGAATCATCCGGATTGTGTGACAGCGCGTCCCCGTCCCCTAAATTGTGCGCCACAATCACAGACACTTCTTATACCTGTGCAGCCGTGAAGACCGCGCACGGTCCAATAATAGTGCAGCGCGGCCCTTAGTACACGCTGCACTGCTCAGTATGGGGCTTATTTACTATGCGCAGTGTATAGTGCAGCGCGGCCCTTAGTACACGCTGCACTGCTCAGTATGGGGCTTATTTACTATGCGCAGTGTATAGTGCAGCGCGGCCCTTAGTACACGCTGCACTGCTCAGTATGGGGCTTATTTACTATGCGCAGTGTATAGTGCAGCGCGGCCCTTAGTACACGCTGCACTGCTCAGTATGGGGCTTATTTACTATGCGCAGTGTATAGTGCAGCGCGGCCCTTAGTACACGCTGCACTGCTCAGTATGGGGCTTATTTACTATGCGCAGTTACCTGTGTATAGTGCAGTGTGCACCGTGCGCAGTTACCTGTGTATAGTGCAGTGTGCACCGTGCGCAGTTACCTGTGTATAGTGCAGTGTGCACCGTGCGCAGTTACCTGTGTATAGTGCAGTGTGCACCGTGCGCAGTTACCTGTGTATAGTGCAGTGTGCACCGTGCGCAGTTACCTGTGTATAGTGCAGTGTGCACCGTGCGCAGTTACCTGTGTATAGTGCAGTGTGCACCGTGCGCAGTTACCTGTGTATAGTGCAGTGTGCACCGTGCGCAGTTACCTGTGTATAGTGCAGTGTGCACCGTGCGCAGTTACCTGTGTATAGTGCAGTGTGCACCGTGCGCAGTTACCTGTGTATAGTGCAGTGTGCACCGTGCGCAGTTACCTGTGTATAGTGCAGTGTGCACCGTGCGCAGTTACCTGTGTATAGTGCAGTGTGCAGTTACCTGTGTATAGTGCAGTGTGCAGTTACCTGTGCAGTGTGCACCGTGCGCAGTTACCTGTGTATAGTGCAGTGTGCAGTTACCTGTGTATAGTGCAGTGCGCAGTTACCTGTGTATAGTGCAGTGTGCACCGTGCGCAGTTACCTGTGTATAGTGCAGTGTGCACCGTGCGCAGTTACCTGTGTATAGTGCAGTGTGCACCGTGTGCAGTTACCTGTGTATAGTGCAGTGTGCACCGTGCGCAGTTACCTGTGTATAGTGCAGTGTGCACCGTGCGCAGTTACCTGTGTATAGTGCAGTGTGTACTGTGTGCAGTTACCTGTGTATAGTGCAGTGTGCACCGTGTGCAGTTACCTGTGTATAGTGCAGTGTGCACCGTGTGCAGTTTCCTGTGTATAGTGCAGTGTGTACTGTGTGCAGTTACCTGTGTATAGTGCAGTGTGCACCGTGCGCAGTTACCTGTGTATAGTGCAGTGTGCACCGTGTGCAGTTACCTGTGTATAGTGCAGTGTGCACCGTGTGCAGTTACCTGTGTATAGTGCAGTGTGCACCGTGTGCAGTTACCTGTGTATAGTGCAGTGTGCACCGTGTGCAGTTTCCTGTGTATAGTGCAGTGTGTACTGTGTGCAGTTACCTGTGTATAGTGCAGTGTGTACTGTGTGCAGTTACCTGTGTATAGTGCAGTGTGCACCGTGCGCAGTTACCTGTGTATAGTGCAGTGTGCACCGTGTGCAGTTACCTGTGTATAGTGCAGTGTGCACCGTGTGCAGTTACCTGTGTATAGTGCAGTGTGCACCGTGTGCAGTTACCTGTGTATAGTGCAGTGTGCACCGTGTGCAGTTTCCTGTGTATAGTGCAGTGTGTACTGTGTGCAGTTACCTGTGTATAGTGCAGTGTGCACCGTGCGCAGTTACCTGTGTATAGTGCAGTGTGCACCGTGCGCAGTTACCTGTGTATAGTGCAGTGTGCACCGTGCGCAGTTACCTGTGTATAGTGCAGTGTGCACCGTGCGCAGTTACCTGTGTATAGTGCAGTGTGCACCGTGCGCAGTTACCTGTGTATAGTGCAGGGGGCGCCAGATTCAGGATGTGTTGCGCCCGTTCTTCATGAATCCGCTGCTCCCTGCACCTTTACCATGGGGCGTGCGACACAACTTTACATGATAAATGTGGCGCGGTCTGCCCGAGCTCCATAGCGCCCCCTAATGTGTGTCGCTGTTGCACAAATGTGGCGCGGACACTCCTCACATACCCTGTGCACCTAAAAGATCGTGCCCCATGGTAACAGTGCAGGTAAGTTATTCCATAGAGCAGCACTAGGGGGCAGCAGAGCCCTCTCCTCAGGGTATATCCCTCACAGCGTCCGCACTTATATAGTGACATCAGGTCGGACTAATTCCTGGTAGTTCAGCTGGACTTCATCCATAGAAATACACGCAGTCAGCAAATGTTCACAGGACAGGGACCCCCCGCCGGCCGGCACGCACCCCTCCGTCATGCCCCTCCACACCCCACTGGCGTGAAAGTGGTGAATTGGTGGAGGAGGGTGCAGGGGCCCTGATAACTCACCCCCCCCCCCATACTGCGTATACACATATATATACATACACACCATATACACTGTGGGAGACTGGGCCCAGTAGAGTCCGTGGTAGCAGAGATTCGTGATGCAGTACAGTCCAAAACAGGTCTCGTCCAGCAGCGGGTATATAATAACAGCCTTATATACAGGGATAAAACACAACCCCCCGCTGGGCGCTCCCTATACAGAGTCCCTATAACTCACCACTAACACATAAAGGACGTCACTGCTCCCGGTACAGAGGTCAGGGTTCAGGGGTCAGGACTGTGCGCTCTCCAGCCTCCTCTCTCAGCTCTGCTCAGCAGCTTTATCCTCCCTGATTAGGCTGCTGCCACCACCTGTGTCCCAAGTGCTGGACAACACAACCTCCCCATTAGGCTACATTCACACTACAGTATGGGGGACGTATATACGGCCGACATACGTCCCTCATACACTTCTATGGGCTCACGGCCCTGTGCGGCACCGTACCGCTCCGTAGCCCGGGGAAAGACAGAACATGTCCTATCTTTCCCCGTATTACGGGGCCGTGCACCATTATTTCCTATGGAGAGGGGCGGGGCGTGAGCTGCGCTCACCTTCTCCTCCTCTCCCCGCGCTGCCGTGTGCCCGCCGTGCTATGGTGGGAATGTAGCCTTAACCTGTTAGCACTGAGGGCGCGGTCACACGTCGCGTTTAATGCATGCGTTTGGAATAGCTGGGGTGATTTGCCTAATTAAACAACTGTTAACAAGCGTTAACATTTGTGTTTTGTAAATGCAAGTGTTAACAGATGTTTAATTAGGCAAATCACTCCAAACGCATGCATTAAACACGACGTGTGACCGCGCCCTCAGCGGCCGATATATCTTACACAGCGCTGATGTCGGGTCAGCTCAAGATCTGATCCAAACCGGCATCGGGAGACACAGGGTGCCGGCTGTAACTGATAGCCGACTCCCCAGTGTGACACCCACGGTCAGGGTGGGCTCCGATCACAGGTGTTTAACCTGTTAAATGCTACGGTCAGTGCGACCGCGGCTTCTAACCTGCCTTTGGGGGGTCTTTCCCCCGATGATCGCCCTCCCGAAACGTTTTCGGAGGGGTAGCCGCGAGACATCGAAAATAAATTATCCGGACATTTCGCAAATGATGAAAATGTAAAGTAATAACATGGGAAATGTATTTACGTGGTAAATCTTCTGCCTGAAAACTCAAAGATTTCAATTTCAAAAATGGCAAGTTTTTCAAAAAAATTTAATTTTTTTTCTATTTTTTTGTAAATAAACAAAAAAAAATTATCGGCCACAATTTACCAGTGAAATGAAGCAGAACGTGCGGGGAGAAAACAGTCTGAGAATGGCTGTGATAAGTAACAGAGGTCAGAGGTCATAACCGTATAGAGAGACGCAGGTCAGAATCCAAAACATGGGGCGGAGCCTTGAGCTGCAAAATGGCCGCGTCCTGAAGGGGTTAAGGCCTTGCACAGTAGGTTTCCCCTGGGTTTTCCTCTCTCCCGTCCACAGTTAACCCCTTCAGTGCCTCACAACACTCATATAGAATATACATAAACCCTCAGACAGTATATATATATATACACAAATATTTACCACATTGCATTATAATCGCTGATTATAAGTTCAGGTCCGGTCCCCCGGGTTCTGTCTCCGGGTTCTGTCTGTTTGGGTAGAAATATTCACTCGTCTTCTGCTGAGTAACTTTTCCAGGTCCTGATTGTCTCCTCGGTTCTTCCCAGGAATATGTTGGTGAGAGGAATGAGGCCGGAGAAAGACACGGACAAGGGAAGGTGCGACTAGCGAATGGAGACACGTACGACGGGACGTACGAGAACGGGCGGCGGCACGGCCAGGTGACCCCCGGGACCCCAATGTCCCCTACATAACAGTCATAGCGATGGCCGCCACTCATGGTGAATCCTTGCTCTTCACAGGGGACGTATCGCTTCAAGAATGGCGCACGATACATAGGGGAGTATTACCAGAACCGCAAGCACGGGACCGGGACCTTCATGTACCCCGACGGATCCAAATATGAAGGTAACTGGGTGAAAAAGGGTCTGGGGAAGTGTGACCCCGCGAGCCTGACACTATGAGTCTGACCCTGTAAGGCATGACCCCGCGAGCCTGACACTACGAGTCTGACCCTGTAAGCATGACCCTGCGAGCCTGACACTACGAGTCTGACCCTGTAAGCATGACCCTGCGAGCCTGACACTACGAGTCTGACCCTGTAAGCATGACCCCGCGAGCCTGACACTATGAGTCTGACCCTGTAAGCATGACCCCGCTAGCCTGACACTACGAGTCTGACCCTGTAAGCATGACCCCGCAAGCCTGACACTACGAGTCTGACCCTGTAAGCATGACCCCGCTAGCCTGACACTACGAGTCTGACCCTGTAAGCATGACCCCGCAAGCCTGACACTACGAGTCTGACCCTGTAAGCATGACCCCGCGAGTCTGACCCTGTAAGCATGACCCTGCGAGCCTGACACTATGACACTACGAGTCTGACCCTGTAAGCATGACCCCGCTAGCCTGACACTACGAGTCTGACCCTGTAAGCATGACCCCGCTAGCCTGACACTACGAGTCTGACCCTGTAAGCATGACCCTGCGATCCTGACACTACGAATCTGACCCTGTAAGCATGACCCCGCTAGCCTGACACTACGAGTCTGACCCTGTAAGCATGACCCCGCTAGCCTGACACTACGAGTCTGACCCTGTAAGCATGACCCTGCGATCCTGACACTACGAGTCTGACCCTGTAAGCATGACCCTGCGAGCCTGACACTACGAGTCTGACCCTGTAAGCATGACCCCGCGAGCCTGACACTATGAGTCTGACCCTGTAAGCATGACCCTGCGATCCTGACACTACGAGTCTGACCCTGTAAGCATGACCCCGCTAGCCTGACACTACGAGTCTGACCCTGTAAGCATGACCCTGCGATCCTGACACTACGAGTCTGACCCTGTAAGCATGACCCTGCGAGCCTGACACTACGAGTCTGACCCTGTAAGCATGACCCCGCGAGCCTGACACTACGAGTCTGACCCTGTAAGCATGACCCCGCTAGCCTGACACTACGAGTCTGACCCTGTAAGCATGACCCTGCGATCCTGACACTACGAGTCTGACCCTTTAAGCATGACCCCGCGAGCCTGACACTACGAGTCTGACCCTGTAAGCATGACCCTGTAAGCATGACCCTGCGAGCCTGACACTACGAGTCTGACCCTGTAAGCATGACCCTGCGAGCCTGACACTACGAGTCTGACCCTGTAAGCATGAACTTGCGAGCTTGACACTACGAGTCTGACCCTGTAAGCATGACCCCGCGAGCCTGACACTACGAGTCTGACCCTGTAAGCATGAACTTGCGAGCTTGACACTACGAGTCTGACCCTGTAAGCATGACCCCGCTAGCCTGACACTACGAGTCTGACCCTGTAAGCATGACCCTGCGATCCTGACACTACGAGTCTGACCCTGTAAGCATGACCCTGCGAGCCTGACACTACGAGTCTGACCCTGTAAGCATGACCCCGCGAGCCTGACACTACGAGTCTGACCCTGTAAGCATGAACCCGCTAGCCTGACACTACGAGTCTGACCCTGTAAGCATGGACCATCAAATTTTTTCTAATTTGTATGATGCCTGTGCAAACAAGGCGGGCGCCGTGCCGACTCCAATGTGATCTTAGAGGTGAGCTGGGATACCTTCTCTTTTCCTACTACAAGCCTGACCCTGTGATTGTGACCCTGCAAGCCTGACCCTGCGAGCCTGACACTATGAGCATGACCCTCTAAGCATGACCCTACGAGCCTGACCCTGCAAGCCTCACACTACGAGCCTGACCCTGTAAGCATGACCCTGGGAGCCTGACACTATGAGCATGACCCTGTAAGCATGACCCTGCGAGCCTGACACTATGAGCCTGACCATGCAAGCCTGACACTACGAGCCTGACCCTGTAAGCATGACTCTGCGAGCCTGACACTGCAAGCCTGACCCTGAGAGTGTGACCCTGCAAGCCTGACCCTGTAAGCATGACCCTGCGAGCCTGACCCTGCAAGCATGACCCTGTAAGCATGACCCTGCGAGCCTGACACTATGAGCCTGACCCTACAAGCCTGACCCTGTAAGCATGACCCTACGAGCATGACCCTGTAAGCATGACCCTGCGAGCCTGACACTACGAGTCTGACCCTGTAAGTATGACCCTGCGAGCCTGACACTACGAGCCTGACCTTGTAAGCATGACCCTGCGAGCCTGACACTACGAGCATGACCCTGCAAGCCTGACCCATGTTACTTCTCCTCTTATGTCCAGGTGACTGGGTGGACGACCAGCGACAGGGGCAGGGTGTGTACACTTATGCAAATGGAGACACCTACAGTGGAGACTGGTTTGCCCACCAGAGGTATGTGGCACAGGGGAGAGAGGGTAAGGTCTGGTGACAAGGGGCTCTGTGATATGGTCTGGTGATGGGGGGTATCAGGAGGGGCTATGGTCTGGTGATGGGGGGGTATCAGGAGGGGCTATGGTCTGGTGACGGGGGGTATCAGGAGGGGCTATGGTCTGGTGATGGGGGGGTATCAGGAGGGGCTATGGTCTGGTGATGGGGGGTATCAGGAGGGGCTATGGTCTGGTGATGGGGGGGTATCAGGAGGGGATATGGTCTGGTGATGGGGGGGTATCAGGAGGGGCTATGGCCTGGTGATGGGGGGGGTATCAGGAGGGGCTATGGTCTGGTGATGGGGGGGTATCAGGAGGGGCTATGGTCTGGTGATGGGGGGTATCAGGAGGGGCTATGGTCTGGTGATCTCTGGGTATCAAGAGGGGCTATGGTCTGGTGATGGGGGGGTATCAGGAGGGGCTATGGTCTGGTGATGGGGGGGTATCAGGAGGGGCTATGGTCTGGTGATGGGGGGGTATCAGGAGGGGCTATGGTCTGGTGATGGGGGGTATCAGGAGGGGCTATGGTCTGGTGATGGGGGGTATCAGGAGGGGCTATGGTCTGGTGATGGGGGGTATCAGGAGGGGCTATGGTCTGGTGATGGGGGGGTATCAGGAGGGGCTATGGTCTGGTGATGGGGGGGTATCAGGAGGGGCTATGGTCTGGTGATGGGGGGTATCAGGAGGGGCTATGGTCTGGTGATGGGGGGGTATCAGGAGGGGCTATGGTCTGGTGATGGGGGGGTATCAGGAGGGGCTATGGTCTGGTGATGGGGGGGTATCAGAAGGGGCTATGGGCTGGTGATGGGGGGGTATCAGGAGGGGCTATGGTCTGGTGATGGGGGGTATCAGGAGGGGCTATGGTCTGGTGATGGGGGGGTATCAGGAGGGGCTATGGTCTGGTTTTGGGGTCTCTAGTCGTTGTACACTTACCTGCTGACACCTCCTATAGACCTGTGATATGTTGTATGTCCCCCCTCAGGCACGGTCAGGGGGTCTACACCTACTCTGACACCGGCTCCCGGTACAGGGGCACCTGGGGGAACGGGAAGCAGGAGGGCGCCGGCGAGCTCCTCCACCACAACCACCGCTACCAGGGCAAGTTCTCCAACAACACGGTGAGTGACAGCAGCATTGTGGACCCTGCTCACAGCTGGGGCTTTGTTACAGTGTGTCAGCGGCAGCAGGCAGAGAATTGTTGTATCTGGTTCTGATCTCCTTGTGGTCTCCGCAGATCCTCGGGCCGGGGAAATACATCTTTGACATCGGGTGTGAGCAGCACGGAGCGTACGTGCAGGCCGAGCAGGTGAGCCCCGAGCACCCCCATCCCCCCCTTATACTCCAGTCACACCCAAACCTGTCCCACAGACACCACAACAGCATGTTCTCTACTCCTGGATACAAAGCCTCAGCCTGGCTGATAGGGGGCGAGCACAAGCCCCCAAACCTCTGTGGGGCTCATTTACTAAGGGTCCACGGTCCGCACTATACCCAACGATTTCCGAGTTGCGCCGCATTTAGAAAGGGTGATTGGTGCACGCAATCAGATTTTGGTGCATCGGCGCCAGCTTTCACGCGACACAAATGGAGGGGTGGGTCGTTGGACGATCCGGTGGATTCAGACAACGTGCGGGATTTAACAAAGCAAATTGTGTCGCAAGACAATGCACTTACATGCACCAGGAAGAAGGTGAACTCCAGGGACCTGAGCGGGGAAGTGACACATGCAGGATATCGGGTGCAGGATCTTAGTGACTCCCTGCACAGCGCATTATACACGGACAATGCACTTACATGCACCAGGAAGAAGAAGGTGAACTCCGGGGACCTGAGCGGGGAAGTGACACATGCAGGATATCGGGTGCAGGATCTTAGTGACTCCCCGCACAGCGCATTATACACGGACAATGCACTTACATGCACCAGGATGAAGAAGGTGAACTCCTGGGACCTGAGCGGGGAAGCGACACATGCAGGATATCGGGCGCACGATCTTAGTGACTCCCCGCACAGAGCATTATACACGGACAATGCACTTACATGCAGCAGGAAGAAGAAGGTGAACTCCGGGGACCTGAGTGGGGAAGCGACACATGCAGGATATCGGGCGCACGATCTTAGTGACTCCCCGCACAGCGCATTATACACGGACAATGCACTTACATGCACCAGGAAGAAGAAGGTGAACTCCGGGGACCTGAGCGGGGAAGCGACACATGCAGGATATCGGGTGCACGATCTTAGTGACTCCCCGCACAGCGCATTATACACGGACAATGCACTTACATGTACCAGGAAGAAGAAGGTGAACTCCGGGGACCTGAGCGGGGAAGCTACACATGCAGGATATCGGGCGCAGGATCTTAGTGACTCCCGCACAGCGCATTATACACGGACAATGCACTTACATGCACCAGGAAGAAGAAGGTGAAATCCGGGGACCTGAGCGGGGAAGCGACACATGCAGGATATCGGGGGCACGATCTTAGTGACTCCCCGCACAGCACATTATACACGGACAATGCACTTACATGCACCAGGAAGAAGAAGGTGAACTCCAGGGACCTGAGCGGGGAAGTGACACATGCCGGATATCGGGCGCACGATCTTAGTGACTCCCCGCACAGCACATTATACACGGACAATGCACTTACATGCAATAGGAAGAAGAAGGTGAACTCCGGGGACCTGAGCGGGGAAGTGACACATGCAGGATATCGAGCGCAGGATCTTAGTGACTCCCCGCACAGAGCATTATACACGGACAATGCACTTACATGCACCAGGAAGAAGAAGGTGAACTCCAGGGACCTGAGCGGGGAAGTGACACATGCCGGATATCGGGCGCACGATCTTAGTTACTCCCCGCACAGCACATTATACACGGACAATGCACTTACATGCAATAGGAAGAAGAAGGTGAACTCCGGGGACCTGAGCGGGGAAGTGACACATGCAGGATATCGAGCGCAGGATCTTAGTGACTCCCCGCACAGCGCATTATACACGGACAATGCACTTACATGCACCAGGAAGAAGAAGGTGAACTCCAGGGACCTGAGCGGGGAAGTGACACATGCCGGATATCGGGCGCAGGATCTTAGTTACTCCCCGCACAGCACATTATACACGGACAATGCACTTACATGCAATAGGAAGAAGAAGGTGAACTCCGGGGACCTGAGCGGGGAAGTGACACATGCAGGATATCGAGCGCAGGATCTTAGTGACTCCCCGCACAGCGCATTATACACGGACAATGCACTTACATGCACCAGGAAGAAGAAGGTGAACTCCAGGGACCTGAGCGGGGAAGTGACACATGCAGGATATCAGGAGCACGATCTTAGTGACTCCCCGCACAGCGCATTATACACGGACAATGCACTTACCAGGAAGAAGAAGGTGAACTCCGGGGACCTGAGCGGGGAAGCGACACATGCAGGATATCGGGCGCACGATCTTAGTGACTCCCCGCACAGCACATTATACATGGACAATGCACTTACATGCACCAGGAAGAAGAAGGTGAACTCCGGGGACCTGAGCGGGGAAGTGACACATGCAGGATATCGGGCGCAGGATCTTAGTGACTCCCCGCACAGCGCATTATACACGGACAATGCACTTACATGCACCAGGAAGAAGAAGGTGAACTCCGGGGACCTGAGCGGGGAAGTGACACATGCAGGATATCGGGCGCATGAGCTACGTGAATCGCGCCAGGCTTCATCCTCGTCGGACAGTCCGGATCGGGGATCACGACAGGACCGGGTAAGTAAATGTGCCCCTGTATGTTCTGCATCCTACACATTGGGACAAATTTACTTACCCGGTCCTGTCGTGATCCCCGATCCGGACGGTCCAACGAGGATGAAGCCTGGCGCGATTCACGTAGCTCATGCGCCCGAGTTGCTGCATGTGTCGCTTCCCCGCTCAGGTCCCCGGAGTTCACCTTCTTCTTCCCGCTGCATGTAAGTGCATTGTCCGTGTATAATGCGCTGTGCGGGGAGTATTCCGACGATAGTTCGGACCCTTAGTAAATGAGCCCCATGTTTGTCACTTCCAGACTCCTCTGTCCTCCTCCTCCTCCAGACTCCTCTGTCCTCCTCCTCCTCCAGACTCCTCTGTCCTCCTCCTCCTCCAGGCTCCTCTGTCCTCCTCCTCCAGGCTCCTCTGTCCTCCTCCTCCAGGCTCCTCTGTCCTCCTCCTCCAGGCTCCTCTGTCCTCCTCCTCCTCCAGACTCCTCTGTCCTCCTCCTCCAGGCTCCTCTGTCCTCCTCCTCCAGGCTCCTCTGTCCTCCTCCTCCTCCAGACTCCTCTGTCCTCCTCCTCCTCCAGACTCCTCTGTCCTCCTCCTCCAGGCTCCTCTGTCCTCCTCCTCCAGGCTCCTCTGTCCTCCTCCTCCAGGCTCCTCTGTCCTCCTCCTCCTCCAGACTCCTCTGTCCTCCTCCTCCTCCAGACTCCTCTGTCCTCCTCCTCCAGACTCCTCTGTCCTCCTCCAGGCTCCTCTGTCCTCCTCCTCCTCCAGACTCCTCTGTCCTCCTCCTCCTCCAGGCTCCTCTGTCCTCCTCCGTCCTCCAGGCTCCTCTGTCCTCCTCCGTCTTCCAGGCTCCTCTGTCCTCCTCCGTCTTCCAGGCTCCTCTGTCCTCCTCCGTCTTCCAGGCTCCTCTGTCCTCCTCCGTCTTCCAGGCTCCTCTGTCCTCCTCCGTCTTCCAGGCTCCTCTGTCCTCCTCCGTCTTCCAGGCTCCTCTGTCCTCCTCCGTCTTCCAGGCTCCTCTGTCCTCCTCCTCCAGACTCCTCTGTCCTCCTCCTCCAGACTCCTCTGTCCTCCTCCTCCAGACTCCTCTGTCCTCCTCTTCCAGACTCCTCTGTCCTCCTCCAGGCTCCTCTGTCCTCCTCCTCCTCCAGACTCCTCTGTCCTCCTCCTCCAGACTCCTCTGTCCTCCTCCTCCTCCAGATTCCTCTGTCCTCCTCCTCCTCCAGACTCCTCTGTCCTCCTCCTCCTCCAGGCTCCTCTGTCCTCCTCCTCCAGACTCCCCTCTCCTCCTCCAGACTCCTCTGTCCTCCTCCAGGCTCCTCTGTCCTCCTCCTCCTCCAGGCTCCTCTGTCCTCCTCCTCCTCCAGGCTCCTCTGTCCTCCTCCGTCCTCCAGGCTCCTCTGTCCTCCTCCGTCCTCCAGGCTCCTCTGTCCTCCTCCTCCAGACTCCCCTCTCCTCCTCCAGACTCCTCTGTCCTCCTCCAGGCTCCTCTGTCCTCCTCCGTCCTCCAGGCTCCTCTGTCCTCCTCCTCTAGGCTCCTCTGTCCTCCTCCTCCTCCAGACTGCTCTGTCCTCCTCCTCGTTCCTCCTCTCCCCTTCTCATGTATTATTAATGATGAATGTTATACCCTCTGTTCATTACGTAGAAGCCTCAGCAGTCGCCTCCTTCTGTCCGGAGGAAAGTTGGGGCGTCCTCCACCCCAGCCTACAAGGAAGCCCCTGTAATCGAGGGCTCTGCTGTGCTCCAGGTCCTGGTGGGCTTGTGTGCCATGTATGTGCATGTGGTGCATGTAGTGCGGTGCTCTTGTGGAGTCCCCGGGGGGGGGGGGGGCAGATAATATACAGGGCAGGGGCTGCAGGAGATGATCCTCAGGGTGGGTAACTTATGTGCTGAATCTCCCCCCTCTCTCATCACACAGGAGAAGGAGGAAGAGGAGGAGGAGGAGCCGCTGGCGGTGCCCACAACACGCTGGAGCCCAGAGAAGATCTGCAGCCTGACCCTGTGGTCACCCACCGCCGAGGTGCAGCCGCCCGCCCCAGGTACCTAATGTCCAGGGAGCCACCCGATCGCTGCACCTATCAGCCTGGTACCCCCTAGATACCTCCAGCAATAGGAACTGGGGCATCTAAGAGGCTCAGGAGAGAAGGGCCACACTGATTGCGGGCTGCCAGTGCTGTCATATGGGAGCTGGACAGGGATGGGTGCGACCTGTCCCGCAAAAACCAAGCCCCTCATTTAATGGCAAATGATTGTTAAGCTCTTAATATACAGAGATTAGGAATCTGTGTGGGTGTGACATCACATGACAAGCCGATGACATCACACCCCAGTCTCCATGACACTGATACCCTCTCCCCACCTCCAGTGGTCGGAGATCCTCCCGAGGTCACAGGTTCTGACCCGGCTCCCCCAGACGCTCATCCCGGAGAACAGGCTGCAGAGCCCAGCGAAGCCCCGGCGCAGGAGCAGTCACCTGACCACGTCACCGCCCAGGCCGAGCCCACAAATGACTTACCTGAAGGTGCGAGAGACGAGGACCAAGAACCTGGTGAAGGTGAGTGACCCAGCGGCTGGGATCGGGGCAGCGCATGCTCTGGGGTCCTGCAGGTCGTCTGACATTATCATTTCTCTTGTAGATGCCCGGTAAGAGGCAAAGAAAGAAATCTACATCATCCAGGGCCCAAAAACAGCCAGAACCAGAACCCAAGACCAACACAGATACGGTGCTACACGACCCAGTCACTAATAAAGAACCTCCACCCCCAGACTGAGCCCTGTGGTCATTACTGTATATAGAGGGCACCTACACCATAGAGAGAGGGGGGGGGCGGGGTCCCTGTATATGCTGCCCCCCATATTGTATATAGCACATATACTTCTGTATACTCATACCTGACTGCTACATGTCCTCTCATCTCCTAAAGCTGCATATAGATAAATAGTCATTGCAAAAAGTAAGTGCCCCCTCCAGTTATATGTATACCAGACTAACAATTTAAAGGAAAACAGCCATAAGGACTGGGAAGTCAAATCTTCCCTATTTTTTAATCTTTGGCCAGTGTGACCACCTAAAACAGCAGAAGTTCTGGCTGCCAGGTACATGAAGTCAAATCTCCTGTATTCATTGATCATCAGCCAGTGTGACTGCCTATAACAGCAGACATTATGGCAGCCAGGTGTGTGTAGTCAAATACCCCCTACTCATTGATCATTAGATCATCAGCCAGTGTGACTGCCTATAACAGCAGAAGTTCTGGACACTAGGTGCTTGTAGTCAAATCTTTCTGATTCATTGACCATCAGCCAGTGTGACTGCCTATAACAGCAGAAGTTATGGCTGCCAGGTGTGTGTCGTGAAATCTCCTCTATTCATTGTTCATCAGCCAGTGTGACCACCTAAAACAGCAGACATTATGGCTGCCAGGAGCATGTAGTCAAATCTCCTGTATTCATTGATCATCAGCCAGTGTGACTACCTATAACAGCAGACATGCTGGCAGCCAGGTGCGTGTAGTCAAATCTCCTGTATTCATTGATCATCAGCCAGTGTGACTACCTATAACAGCAGAAGTTGTGGCTGCCAGGTGCATCTAGTCAAATCTCCTCTATTCATTGATCATCAGCCAGTGTGACTGCCTATAACAGCAGAAGTTGTGGCTGCCAGGAGCATGTAGTCAAATCTCCTCTATTCATTGATCATCAGCCAGTGTGACTGCCTATAACAGCAGAAGTTCTGGCCACTAGGTGCTTGTAGTCAAATCTTTCTGATTCATAGACCATCAGCCAGTGTGACCTCCTGTAACAGCCGAAGTTATGGCTGCCAGGTGCATGAAGTGAAATCTCCATTCATTCACCATCTGCCAGTGTGACCTCCTATAACAGCAGAAGTTCTGGCTGCCAGTTGCATGTAGTGAGATCTCCTCCATTCATAGACCATCTGCCAGTGTGACCTCCTATAACAGCAGAAGTTCTGGTCTGGAGCTTTCATGTTTGTGTTACTACAGTGCAAAGAGGAAATACATCAGCAATGATCTTAGAAGATGGATTCACCTCACTTTATGACCTTCTAAGGAGCGGATTATTTCTTGTCATGTCTCGTGGCTTTCTTCCCTTCTCGTGGCTGCACTTCCCTTCTCGTGGCTGTGAGACAGACATGAGATGTGCTCCTCCTATAAGCTTCATGTGTGAGCCCTGGTGTCTCCTCTGCGCTGTCTGGATATTATGGTGACATTTGAGTCGTTGTCCAGGGTCTATATTAAGAACAAGCTGTCAGGCTTCCTAAATATCAGAGCGCTGTCACAGGCAGCAGAGGGGCCGCCCAGCCAGGGAGCAGGTAAACACATGGACCTGTGAGACCCCCGTGTGTACTGCAGGGAGGGGAGGGGGATTATAACCATCGGGGGCACCCAGAGCCCCCCAGGAACCAATCTACTTAGTGGTTACCTCCAGAGTCTGCAAACAACTAATAGAGGGGAGGGGGCAGCGAATCCTGGGCAGTGACTATAGAGGGGGGAGAAGAGTCTGGACCTGGAGGAGATGAGATACTCACACATCAATGATGGATGGATAGAGATAGATTACTAGAGATACTCACAGGTTTATGATTGTTGTGTGTACATTGTCCGCAGTGGATGAGTGATACGTGTGGACTAAATGTGGTTATGTTGGGTTTATGTGGTTGTAAATTCTGAGAGATGGATGAATGATACTGATAGATTATACAAGATGATGATGGATAGGATAGATGAGTGATGCCTGTGGACTTTAGAACCTGGATAAATGATTCCCCTAAATGATGGATATAATTCCATAATCGCTAGGATAGATGAGAGACACTTGTAGATGATTGAAGATGGATGAGAGATACTTGTAGATGATGGATGACAGATACTTGTAGATTATGGATGAGAGATACTTGTAGATGATGGAAGATGGATGAGAGATACTTGTAGATGATGGAAGATGGATGAGAGATACTTGTAGATGATGGATGAGAGACACTTGTAGATGATAGAAGATGGATGAGAGATACTTGTAGATGATGGAAGATGGATGACAGATACTTGTAGATTATGGATGAGAGATACTTGTAGATGATGGAAGATGGATGAGAGATACGTGTAGATGATGGAAGATGGATGAGAGATACTTGTAGATGAAGGAAGATGGATGAGAGACACTTGTAGATGATGGAAGATGGATGAGAGATACTTGTAGATGAAGGAAGATGGATGAGAGACACTTGTAGATGATGGAAGATGGGTGAGAGACACTTGTAGATGATGGAAGATGGATGAGAGATACTTGTAGATGATGGAAGATGGATGACAGATACTTGTAGATTATGGATGAGAGATACTTGTAGATGATGGAAGATGGATGAGAGATACTTGTA
This sequence comes from Engystomops pustulosus, assembly GCF_040894005.1. Lineage (NCBI taxonomy): Eukaryota > Metazoa > Chordata > Amphibia > Anura > Leptodactylidae > Engystomops > Engystomops pustulosus. Next base: position 5,715,787 of record NC_092412.1, on the reverse strand, counting down.
GATGATGGAAGATGGATGAGAGATACTTGTAGATGATGGAAGATGGATGACAGATACTTGTAGATGATGGATGAGAGATACTTGTAGATGATGGAAGATGGGTGAGAGACACTTGTAGATGATGGAAGATGGATGAGAGATACTTGTAGATGATGGAAGATGGATGACAGATACTTGTAGATGATGGAAGATGGGTGAGAGACACTTGTAGATGATAGAAGATGGATGAGAGATACTTGTAGATGATGGAAGATGGATGAGAGATACTTGTAGATGATGGAAGATGGATGAGAGATACTTGTAGATGATGGATGAGAGACACTTGTAGATGATAGAAGATGGATGAGAGATACTTGTAGATGATGGAAGATGGATGACAGATACTTGTAGATTATGGATGAGAGATACTTGTAGATGATGGAAGATGGATGAGAGATACTTGTAGATGATGGAAGATGGATGAGAGATACTTGTAGATGAAGGAAGATGGATGAGAGACACTTGTAGATGATGGAAGATGGATGAGAGACACTTGTAGATGATAGAAGATGGATGAGAGATACTTGTAGATGATGGAAGATGGATGAGAGATACTTGTAGATGATGGAAGATGGATGAGAGATACTTGTAGATGATGGATGAGAGACACTTGTAGATGATAGAAGATGGATGAGAGATACTTGTAGATGATGGAAGATGGATGACAGATACTTGTAGATTATGGATGAGAGATACTTGTAGATGATGGAAGATGGATGAGAGATACTTGTAGATGATGGAAGATGGATGAGAGATACTTGTAGATGAAGGAAGATGGATGAGAGACACTTGTAGATGATGGAAGATGGGTGAGAGACACTTGTAGATGATGGAAGATGGATGAGAGATACTTGTAGATGAAGGAAGATGGATGAGAGACACTTGTAGATGATGGAAGATGGGTGAGAGACACTTGTAGATGATGGAAGATGGATGAGAGATACTTGTAGATGATGGAAGATGGATGACAGATACTTGTAGATTATGGATGAGAGATACTTGTAGATGATGGAAGATGGATGAGAGATACTTGTAGATGATGGAAGATGGATGAGAGATACTTGTAGATGATGGAAGATGGATGACAGATACTTGTAGATGATGGATGAGAGATACTTGTAGATGATGGAAGATGGGTGAGAGACACTTGTAGATGATGGAAGATGGATGAGAGATACTTGTAGATGATGGAAGATGGATGACAGATACTTGTAGATGATGGAAGATGGGTGAGAGACACTTGTAGATGATAGAAGATGGATGAGAGATACTTGTAGATGATGGAAGATGGATGAGAGATACTTGTAGATGATGGATGAGAGATACTTGTAGATGATGGAAGATGGGTGAGAGACACTTGTAGATGATGGAAGATGGGTGAGAGACACTTGTAGATGATGGAAGATGGATGAGAGATACTTGTAGATGATGGAAGATGGATGACAGATACTTGTAGATTATGGATGAGAGATACTTGTAGATGATAGAAGATGGATGAGAGATACTTGTAGATGATGGAAGATGGATGAGAGATACTTGTAGATGATGGAAGATGGATGACAGATACTTGTAGATGATGGATGAGAGATACTTGTAGATGATGGAAGATGGGTGAGAGACACTTGTAGATGATGGAAGATGGATGAGAGATACTTGTAGATGATGGAAGATGGATGACAGATACTTGTAGATTATGGATGAGAGATACTTGTAGATGATGGAAGATGGATGAGAGATACTTGTAGATGATGGAAGATGGATGAGAGATACTTGTAGATGAAGGAAGATGGATGAGAGATACTTGTAGATGATGGAAGATGGGTGAGAGACACTTGTAGATGATGGAAGATGGATGAGAGATACTTGTAGATGATGGAAGATGGATGACAGATACTTGTAGATTATGGATGAGAGATACTTGTAGATGATGGAAGATGGATGAGAGATACTTGTAGATGATGGAAGATGGATGAGAGATACTTGTAGATGATGGAAGATGGATGAGAGATACTTGTAGATAATGGAAGATGGATGAGAGATACTTGTAGATGATAGAAGATGGATGAGAGATACTTGTAGATGATGGAAGATGGATGAGAGATACTTGTAGATGATGGAAGATGGATGAGAGATACTTGTAGATGATGGAAGATGGATGACAGATACTTGTAGATTATGGATGAGAGATACTTGTAGATGATGGAAGACGGATGAGAGATACTTGTAGATTATGGATGAGAGATACTTGTAGATGATGGAAGATGGATGAGAGATACTTGTAGATGATGGAAGATGGGTGAGAGATACTTGTAGATGATGGAAGATGGATGAGAGATACTTGTAGATGATGGAAGACGGATGAGAGACACTTGTAGATGATGGAAGATGGATGAGAGATACTTTTAGATGATGGAAGATGGATGAGAGATACTTGTAGATGATGGAAGATGGATGAGAGATACTTGTAGATGATGGAAGATGGATGAGAGATGCTTTTAGATGATGGAAGATGGATGAGAGATACTTGTAGATGATGGAAGATGGATGAGAGATACTTGTAGATGATGGAAGATGGATGAGAGATACTTGTAGATGATGGAAGATGGATGAGAGATACTTGTAGATGATGGAAGACGGATGAGAGATACTTGTAGATGATGGAAGATGGATGAGAGATACTTGTAGATGATGGAAGATGGGTGAGAGATACTTGTAGATGATGGATGAGAGATACTTGTAGATGATGGAAGATGGATGAGAGATACTTGTAGATGATGGAAGATGGATGAGAGATACTTGTAGATGATGGAAGATGGATGAGAGATACTTGTAGATGATGGATGAGAGATACTTGTAGATGATGGAAGATGGATGACAGATACTTGTAGATGATGGAAGATGGATGACAGATACTTGTAGATGATGGAAGATGGATGAGAGATACTTGTAGATGATGGATGAGAGATACTTGTAGATGATGGATGAGAGATACTTGTAGATGATGGAAGATGGATGAGAGATACTTGTAGATGATGGAAGATGGATGAGAGATACTTGTAGATGATGGATGAGAGATACTTGTAGATGATGGAAGATGGATGACAGATACTTGTAGATGATGGAAGATGGGTGAGAGATACTTGTAGATGATGGAAGATGGATGAGAGATACTTGTAGATGATGGAAGATGGATGAGAGACACTTGTAGATGATGGAAGATGGATGAGAGATACTTGTAGATGATGGAAGATGGATGAGAGATACTTGTAGATGATGGATGAGAGATACTTGTAGATGATGGAAGATGGATGAGAGATACTTGTAGATGATGGAAGATGAGAGATACTTGTAGATGATGGAAGACGGATGAGAGATACTTGTAGATGATGGAAGATGGATGAGAGATACTTGTAGATGATGGAAGATGGATGAGAGATACTTGTAGATGATGGAAGAGAGATACTTGTAGATGATGGAAGATGGATGAGAGATACTTGTAGATGATGGAAGACGGATGAGAGATACTTGTAGATGATGGAAGATGGATGAGAGATACTTGTAGATGATGGAAGACGGATGAGAGATACTTGTAGATGATGGAAGATGGATGAGAGATACTTGTAGATGATGGAAGATGGGTGAGAGACACTTGTAGATGATGGAAGATGGATGAGAGATACTTGTAGATGATGGAAGACGGATGAGAGACACTTGTAGATGATGGAAGATGGATGAGAGATACTTTTAGATGATGGAAGATGGATGAGAGATACTTGTAAATGATGGAAGATGGATGAGAGATACTTGTAGATGATGGAAGATGGATGAGAGATACTTGTAGATGATGGATGAGAGATACTTGTAGATGATGGAAGATGGATGAGAGATACTTGTAGATGATGGAAGATGGATGAGAGATACTTGTAGATGATGGATGAGAGATACTTGTAGATGATGGAAGATGGATGAGAGATACTTGTAGATGATGGAAGATGGATGAGAGATACTTGTAGATGATGGAAGATGGATGAGAGATACTTGTAGATGATGGATGAGAGATACTTGTAGATGATGGAAGATGGATGACAGATACTTGTAGATGATGGAAGATGGATGAGAGATACTTGTAGATGATGGAAGATGGATGAGAGATACTTGTAGATGATGGATGAGAGATACTTGTAGATGATTGAAGATGGATGAGAGATACTTGTAGATGATGGAAGATGGATGACAGATACTTGTAGATTATGGATGAGAGATACTTGTAGATGATGGAAGATGGATGAGAGATACTTGTAGATGATGGAAGATGGATGAGAGACACTTGTAGATGATAGAAGATGGATGAGAGATACTTGTAGATGATGGAAGATGGATGAGAGATACTTGTAGATGATGGAAGATGGGTGAGAGACACTTGTAGATGATGGAAGATGGATGAGAGATACTTGTAGATGATGGAAGATGGATGACAGATACTTGTAGATTATGGATGAGAGATACTTGTAGATGATGGAAGATGGATGAGAGATACTTGTAGATGATGGAAGATGGATGAGAGATACTTGTAGATGAAGGAAGATGGATGAGAGATACTTGTAGATGATGGAAGATGGGTGAGAGACACTTGTAGATGATGGAAGATGGATGAGAGATACTTGTAGATGATGGAAGATGGATGACAGATACTTGTAGATTATGGATGAGAGATACTTGTAGATGATGGAAGATGGATGAGAGATACTTGTAGATGATGGAAGATGGATGAGAGATACTTGTAGATGATGGAAGATGGATGAGAGATACTTGTAGATGATGGAAGATGGATGAGAGATACTTGTAGATGATAGAAGATGGATGAGAGATACTTGTAGATGATGGAAGATGGATGAGAGACACTTGTAGATGATGGAAGATGGATGAGAGATACTTGTAGATGATGGAAGATGGATGACAGATACTTGTAGATTATGGATGAGAGATACTTGTAGATGATGGAAGACGGATGAGAGATACTTGTAGATGATGGAAGATGGATGAGAGATACTTGTAGATGATGGAAGATGGGTGAGAGATACTTGTAGATTATGGATGAGAGATACTTGTAGATGATGGAAGACGGATGAGAGATACTTGTAGATGATGGAAGATGGATGAGAGATACTTGTAGATGATGGAAGATGGGTGAGAGATACTTGTAGATGATGGAAGATGGATGAGAGATACTTGTAGATGATGGAAGACGGATGAGAGACACTTGTAGATGATGGAAGATGGATGAGAGATACTTTTAGATGATGGAAGATGGATGAGAGATACTTGTAAATGATGGAAGATGGATGAGAGATACTTGTAGATGATGGAAGATGGATGAGAGATACTTTTAGATGATGGAAGATGGATGAGAGATACTTGTAGATGATGGAAGATGGATGAGAGATACTTGTAGATGATGGAAGACGGATGAGAGATACTTGTAGATGATGGAAGATGGATGAGAGATACTTGTAGATGATGGAAGATGGGTGAGAGATACTTGTAGATGATGGATGAGAGATACTTGTAGATGATGGAAGATGGATGAGAGATACTTGTAGATGATGGAAGATGGATGAGAGATACTTGTAGATGATGGAAGATGGATGAGAGATACTTGTAGATGATGGATGAGAGATACTTGTAGATGATGGAAGATGGATGACAGATACTTGTAGATGATGGAAGATGGATGACAGATACTTGTAGATGATGGAAGATGGATGAGAGATACTTGTAGATGATGGATGAGAGATACTTGTAGATGATGGATGAGAGATACTTGTAGATGATGGAAGATGGATGAGAGATACTTGTAGATGATGGAAGATGGATGAGAGATACTTGTAGATGATGGATGAGAGATACTTGTAGATGATGGAAGATGGATGACAGATACTTGTAGATGATGGAAGATGGGTGAGAGATACTTGTAGATGATGGAAGATGGATGAGAGATACTTGTAGATGATGGAAGATGGATGAGAGACACTTGTAGATGATGGAAGATGGATGAGAGATACTTGTAGATGATGGAAGATGGATGAGAGATACTTGTAGATGATGGATGAGAGATACTTGTAGATGATGGAAGATGGATGAGAGATACTTGTAGATGATGGAAGATGAGAGATACTTGTAGATGATGGAAGACGGATGAGAGATACTTGTAGATGATGGAAGATGGATGAGAGATACTTGTAGATGATGGAAGATGGATGAGAGATACTTGTAGATGATGGAAGAGAGATACTTGTAGATGATGGAAGATGGATGAGAGATACTTGTAGATGATGGAAGACGGATGAGAGATACTTGTAGATGATGGAAGATGGATGAGAGATACTTGTAGATGATGGAAGACGGATGAGAGATACTTGTAGATGATGGAAGATGGATGAGAGATACTTGTAGATGATGGAAGATGGGTGAGAGACACTTGTAGATGATGGAAGATGGATGAGAGATACTTGTAGATGATGGAAGACGGATGAGAGACACTTGTAGATGATGGAAGATGGATGAGAGATACTTTTAGATGATGGAGGATGGATGAGAGATACTTGTAGATGATGGATGAGAGATACTTGTAGATGATGGAAGATGGATGAGAGATACTTTTAGATGATGGAAGATGGATGAGAGATACTTGTAGATGATGGAAGATGGGTGAGAGACACTTGTAGATGATGGAAGATGGATGAGAGATACTTGTAAATGATGGAAGATGGATGAGAGATACTTGTAGATGATGGAAGATGGATGAGAGATGCTTTTAGATGATGGAAGATGGATGAGAGATACTTGTAGATGATGGAAGATGGATGAGAGATACTTGTAGATGATGGATGAGAGATACTTGTAGATGATGGAAGATGGATGAGAGATACTTGTAGATGATGGAAGATGGATGAGAGATACTTGTAGATGATGGATGAGAGATACTTGTAGATGATGGAAGATGGATGAGAGATACTTGTAGATGATGGAAGATGGATGAGAGATACTTGTAGATGATGGAAGATGGATGAGAGATACTTGTAGATGATGGATGAGAGATACTTGTAGATGATGGAAGATGGATGAGAGATACTTGTAGATGATGGAAGATGGATGAGAGATACTTGTAGATGATGGAAGATGGATGAGAGATACTTGTAGATGATGGATGAGAGATACTTGTAGATGATGGATGAGAGATACTTGTAGATGATGGAAGATGGATGAGAGATACTTGTAGATGATGGAAGATGGATGAGAGATACTTGTAGATGATGGATGAGAGATACTTGTAGATGATGGAAGATGGATGACAGATACTTGTAGATGATGGAAGATGGGTGAGAGATACTTGTAGATGATGGAAGATGGATGAGAGATACTTGTAGATGATGGAAGATGGATGAGAGACACTTGTAGATGATGGAAGATGGATGAGAGATACTTGTAGATGATGGAAGATGGATGAGAGATACTTGTAGATGATGGATGAGAGATACTTGTAGATGATGGAAGATGGATGAGAGATACTTGTAGATGATGGAAGATGAGAGATACTTGTAGATGATGGAAGATGAGAGATACATGTAGATGATGGAAGACGGATGAGAGATACTTGTAGATGATGGAAGATGGATGAGAGATACTTGTAGATGATGGAAGATGGATGAGAGATACTTGTAGATGATGGAAGATGGATGAGAGACACTTGTAGATGATGGAAGATGGATGAGAGATACTTGTAGAAGATGGAAGACGGATGAGAGATACTTGTAGATGATGGAAGATGGATGAGAGATACTTGAAGATGATGGAAGACGGATGAGAGATACTTGTAGATGATGGAAGATGGGTGAGAGATACTTGTAGATGATGGAAGATGGATGAGAGATACTTGTAGATGATGGAAGATGGATGAGAGATACTTGTAGATGATGGAAGATGGATGAGAGATACTTGTAGATGATGGAAGATGGATGAGAGATACTTGTAGATGATGGAAGATGGATGAGAGACACTTGTAGATGATGGATGAGAGATACTTGTAGATGATGGATGAGAGATACTTGTAGATGATGGAAGATGGATGAGAGATACTTGTAGATGATGGAAGATGGATGAGAGCTACTTGTAGATGATGGATGAGAGATACTTGTAGATGATGGAAGATGGATGACAGATACTTGTAGATGATGGAAGATGGATGAGAGATACTTGTAGATGATGGAAGATGGATGAGAGATACTTGTAGATGATGGATGAGAGATACTTGTAGATGATGGATGAGAGATACTTGTAGATGATGGAAGATGGATGAGAGATACTTGTAGATGATGGAAGATGGATGAGAGATACTTGTAGATGATGGATGAGAGATACTTGTAGATGATGGAAGATGGATGACAGATACTTGTAGATGATGGAAGATGGGTGAGAGATACTTGTAGATGATGGAAGATGGATGAGAGATACTTGTAGATGATGGAAGATGGATGACAGACACTTGTAGATGATGGAAGATGGATGAGAGATACTTGTAGATGATGGAAGATGGATGAGAGATACTTGTAGATGATGGATGAGAGATACTTGTAGATGATGGAAGATGGATGAGAGATACTTGTAGATGATGGAGGATGAGAGATACTTGTAGATGATGGAAGAAGGATGAGAGATACTTGTAGATGATGGAAGATGGATGAGAGATACTTGTAGATGATGGAAGATGGATGAGAGATACTTGTAGATGATGGAAGATGGATGAGAGACACTTGTAGATGATGGATGAGAGATACTTGTAGATGATGGATGAGAGATACTTGTAGATGATGGAAGATGGATGAGAGATACTTGTAGATGATGGAAGATGGATGAGAGATACTTGTAGATGATGGATGAGAGATACTTGTAGATGATGGAAGATGGATGACAGATACTTGTAGATGATAGAAGATGGATGAGAGATACTTGTAGATGATGGAAGATGGATGAGAGATACTTGTAGATGATGGATGAGAGATACTTGTAGATGATGGATGAGACATACTTGTAGATGATGGAAGATGGATGAGAGATACTTGTAGATGATGGAAGATGGATGAGAGATACTTGTAGATGATGGATGAGAGATACTTGTAGATGATGGAAGATGGATGACAGATACTTGTAGATGATGGAAGATGGGTGAGAGATACTTGTAGATGATGGAAGATGGATGAGAGATACTTGTAGATGATGGAAGATGGATGACAGACACTTGTAGATGATGGAAGATGGATGAGAGATACTTGTAGATGATGGAAGATGGATGAGAGATACTTGTAGATGATGGAAGATGGATGAGAGATACTTGTAGATGATGGAGGATGAGAGATACTTGTAGATGATGGAAGACGGATGAGAGATACTTGTAGATGATGGAAGATGGATGAGAGATACTTGTAGATGATGGAAGATGGATGAGAGATACTTGTAGATGATGGAAGATGGATGAGAGACACTTGTAGATGATGGAAGATGGATGAGAGATAGTTGTAGATGATGGAAGACGGATGAGAGATACTTGTAGATGATGGAAGATGGATGAGAGATACTTGTAGATGATGGAAGACGGATGAGAGATACTTGTAGATGATGGAAGATGGGTGAGAGATACTTGTAGATGATGGAAGATGGATGAGAGATACTTGTAGATGATGGAAGATGGATGAGAGATACTTGTAGATGATGGAAGATGGATGAGAGATACTTGTAGATGATGGAAGATGGATGAGAGATACTTGTAGATGATGGATGAGAGATACCTGTAGATGATGGAAGATGGATGAGAGATACTTGTAGATGATGGAAGATGGATGACAGATACTTGTAGATGATGGAAGATGGATGAGAGATACTTGTAGATGATGGAAGATGGATGAGAGATACTTGTAGATGATGGATGAGAGATACCTGTAGATGATGGAAGATGGATGAGAGATACTTGTAGATGATGGAAGATGGATGAGAGATACTTGTAGATGATGGAAGATGGATGAGAGATACTTGTAGATGATGGAAGATGGATGAGAGATACTTGTAGATGATGGAAGATGGATGAGAGATACTTGTAGATGATGGAAGATGGATGAGAGATACTTGTAGATGATGGAAGATGGATGAGAGACACTTGTACATGATGGAAGATGGATGAGAGATACTTGTAGATGATGGATGAGAGATACTTGTAGATGATGGATGAGAGATACTTGTAGATGATGGATGAGAGATACTTGTAGATGATGGATGAGAGATACTTGTAGATGATGGAAGATGGATGAGAGACACTTGTAGATGATGGATGAGAGATACCTGTAGATGATGGAAGATGGATGAGAGATACTTGTAGATGATGGAAGATGGATGAGAGATACTTGTAGATGATGGAAGATGGATGAGAGATACTTGTAGATGATGGAAGATGGATGAGAGATACTTGTAGATGATGGAAGATGGATGAGAGATACTTGTAGATGATGGAAGATGGATGAGAGATACTTGTACATGATGGAAGATGGATGAGAGATACTTGTAGATGATGGAAGATGGATAAGAGATACTTGTAGATGATGGAAGATGGATGAGAGATACTTGTAGATGATGGAAGATGGATGAGAGATACTTGTACATGATGGAAGATGGATGAGAGATACTTGTAGATGATGGAAGATGGATGAGAGATACTTGTAGATGATGGAAGATGGATGAGAGACACTTGTAGATGATGGAAGATGGATGAGAGATAGTTGTAGATAATGGAAGATGGATGAGAGATACTTGTAGATGATGGAAGATGGATGAGATATACTTGTAGATGATGGATGAGAGATACTTGTAGATGATGGAAGATGGATGAGAGATACTTGTAGATGATGGAAGATGGATGAGAGATACTTGTAGATGATGGAAGATGGATGAGAGATACTTGTAGATGATGGATGAAAGATACTTGCAGATGATGGAAGATGGATGAGAGATACTTGTAGATGATGGAAGATGGATGAGAGACACTTGTAGATGATGGAAGATGGATGAGATATACTTGTAGATGATGGATGAGAGATACTTGTAGATGATGGAAGATGGATGAGAGACACTTGTAGATGATGGAAGATGGATGAGAGATACTTGTAGATGATGGATGAGAGATACTTGCAGATGATGGAAGATGGATGAGAGATACTTGTAGATGATGGAAGATGGATGAGAGACACTTGTAGATGATGGAAGATGGATGAGATATACTTGTAGATGATGGATGAGAGATACTTGTAGATGATGGAAGATGGATGAGAGACACTTGTAGATGATGGAAGATGGATGAGATATACTTGTAGATGATGGATGAGAGATACTTGTAGATGATGGAAGATGGATGAGAGACACTTGCAGATGATGGAAGATGGATGAGAGATACTTGTAGATGATGGATGAGAGATACTTGCAGATGATGGAAGATGGATGAGAGATACTTGAAGATGATGGATGAGAGATACTTGTAGATGATGGAAGATGGATGAGAGATACTTGTAGATGATGGATAAGAGATACTTGCAGATGATGGAAGATGGATGAGAGATACTTGAAGATGATGGATGAGAGATACTTGTAGATGATGGAAGATGGATGAGAGATACTTGTAGATGATGGATGAGAGATACTTGTAGATGATGGAAGATGGATGAGAGATACTTGTAGATGATGGATGAGAGATACTTGTAGATGATGGAAGATGGATGAGAGATACTTGTAGATGATGGAAGATGGATGAGAGATACTTGTAGATGATGGATGAGAGATACTTGTAGATGATGGAAGAGAGATACTTGTAGATGATGGAAGATGGATGAGAGATACTTGTAGATGATAGAAGAGAGATACTTGTAGATGATGGAACATGGATGAGATATACTTATAGATGATGGATGAGAGATACTTGTAGATGATGGAAGATGGATGAGAGACACTTGTAGATGATGGAAGATGGGTAAGAGATACTTGTAGATGATGGAAGATGGGTGAGAGATACTTGTAGATGATGGAAGATGGATGAGAGACACTTGTAGATGATGGAAGATGGATGAGAGATACTTGTAGATTATGGATGAGAGATACTTGTAGATGATGGAAGATGGATGAGAGATACTTGTAGATGATGGAAGATGGATGAGAGATACTTGTAGAGGATTGATGAGAGATACTTGTAGATGATGGATGATGGATGACAGATACTTGTAGATGATGGATGAGAGATACTTGTAGATGATGGATGAGAGATACTTGTAGATGATGGAAGACGGATAAGAGACACTTTTAGATGATGGAAGATGGATAAGAGATACTTGTAGATGATGGAAGATGGATCAGAGATACTTGTAGATGATGGAAGATGGGTGAGAGATACCTGTAGATGATGGGTGAGAGATACTTGTAGATGATGGAAGATGGATGACAGATACTTGTAGATGATGGATGAGAGATAGTTGTAGATGATGGAAGATGGATGACAGATACTTGTAGATGATGGAAGATGGATGACAGATACTTGTAGATGATGTCAGATGGATGACAGATACTTGTAGATGATGGAAGATGGATGAGATATACTTGTAGATGATGGATGAGAGATACTTGTAGATGATGGAAGATGGATGAGAGACACTTGTAGATGATGGAAGATGGATGAGAGATACTTGTAGATGATGGAAGATGGATGAGAGACACTTGTAGATGATGGAAGATGGATGAGAGATACTTGTAGATGATGGAAGATTGATGAGAGATACTGGTAGATGATGGATGAGAGATACTTGTAGATGATGGAAGATGGATGAGAGACACTTGTAGATGATGGAAGATGGGTGAGAGATACTTGTAGATGATGGAAGATGGGTGGGAGATACTTGTAGATGATGGAAGATGGATGAGAGACACTTGTAGATGATGGAAGATGGATGAGAGACACTTGTAGATGATGGAAGATGGATGAGAGATACTTGTAGATGATGGATGAGAGATACTTGTAGATGATGGATGATGGATGAGAGATACATGTAGATGAAGGAAGATGGATGAGAGATACTTGTAGATGATGGATGAGAGATACTTGTAGATGATGGAAGACGGATGAGAGATACTTGTAGATATTGGAAGATGGATAAGAGATACTTGTAGATGATGGAAGATGGATGAGAGATACTTGTAGATGATGGAAGATGGATGAGAGATACTTGTAGATGATGGAACATGGATGAGAGATACTTGTAGATGATAGATCATGGATGAGAGACACTTGTAGATGATGGAAGATGGATGAGAGATACTTGTAGATGATGGAAGATGGATGACAGATACTTGCAGATGATGGAAGATGGATGAGAGACACTTGTAGATGATGGAAGATGGATGAGATACTTTTAGATGATGAAAGATGGGTGAGAGACACTTGTAGATGATGGAAGATGGATGAGAGATACTTGTAGATGATGGAAGATGGATGAGAGATACTTGTAGATGATGGAAGATGGATGAGAGATACTGGTAGATGATGGATGAGAGATTATTGTAGATGATGGAAAATGGATGAGAGACACTTGCAGATGATGGAAGATGGATGAGAGATACTTGTAGATGATGGAAGATGGATGAGAGATACTTGTAGATGATGGATGAGAGATACTTGTAGATGATGGAAGATGGATGAGAGATACTTGTAGATGATGGAAGATGGATGACAGATACTTGCAGATGATGGAAGATGGATGAGAGACACTTGTAGATGATGGAAGATGGATGAGATACTTTTAGATGATGAAAGATGGGTGAGAGACACTTGTAGATGATGGAAGATGGATGAGAGATACTTGTAGATGATGGAAGATGGATGAGAGACACTTGTAGATGATGGAAGATGGATGAGAGATAGTTGTAGATGATGGATGAGAGATAGTTGTAGATGATGGATGAGAGATACTTGTAGATGATGGAAGACGGATGAGAGATACTTGTAGATGATGGAAGATGGATGAGAGATACTTGTAGATGATGGAAGATGGATGAGAGATACTTGTAGATGATGGATAAGAGATACTTGTTGTTGATGGAAAATGGATGAGAGACACTTGTAGATGATGGAAGATGGATGAGAGTTAGTTGTAGATGATGGATGAGAGATACTTGTAGATGATGGAAGAGGGATGAGAGATACTTGTAGATGATGGAAGAGAGATACTTGTAGATGATGGAAGATGGATGACAGATACTTGTAGATGATGGAGATGGGTGAGAGATACTTGTAGATGATGGATGAGAGATACTTGTAGATGATGGAAGATGGATGAGAGATACTTGTAGATGATGAGAGACACTTGTAGATGATGGAAGATGGATGACAGATACTTGTAGATGATGGAAGATGGATGAGAGATACTTGTAGATGATGGATTAGAGATACTTGTAGATGATGGAAGATGGATGAGAGACACTTGTAGATGATGGAAGATGGATGAAAGATACTTGTAGATGATGGAGATGGGTGAGAGAGACTTGTAGATGATGGAAGACGGATGAGAGACACATGTAGATGATGGAAGACGGATGAGAGATATTTGTAGATTATGGATGAGAGATACTTGTAGATGATGAAAGACGGATGAGAGATACTTGTAGATGATGGAAGACGGATGAGAGATACTTGTAGATTGTGGAAGATGGGTGAGAGATACTTGTAGATGATGGGAGACAGATACTTGTAGATGATGGAAGATGGGTGAGAGATACTTGTAGATGATGGATGATAGATACTTGTAGATGATAGAAGATGGATGAGAGATACTTGTAGATGATGAAAGACGGATGAGAGATACTTGTAGATGATGGAAGATGAGAGATACTTGTGGATGATGGAAGATGAGAGATACTTGTAGATGATGGATGAGAGATAGTTGTAGATGATGGAAGATGAATGAGAGATTCTTGTAGATGATGGATGAGAGACACTTGTAGATGATGGAAGAGAGATACTTGTAGATGATGGAAGATGGATGAGAGATACTTGTAGATGATGGAAGATGAATGAGAGATACTTGTAGATGATGGATGAGAGACACTTGTAGATGATGGAAGATGGATGATAGATACTTGTAGATGATGGAAGATGGATGAGAGATACTTGTAGATGATGGAAGATGGATGAGAGATACTTGTAGATGATGGAAGATGGATGAGAGATACTTGTAGATGATGGAAGAGAGATACTTGTAGATGATGGAAGATGGAGGAGAGATACTTGTAGATGATGGAAGATGGATGAGAGATACTTGTAGATGATGGATGAGAGATACTTGTAGATGATGGAAGATGGATGAGAGATACTTGTAGATGATGGAAGATGGATGAGAGATACTTGTAGATGATGGAAGATGGATGAGAGATACTTGTAGATGATGGAAGATGGATGAGAGATACTTGTAGATGATGGAAGAGAGATACTTGTAGATGATGGAAGATGGATGAGAGACACTTGTAGATGATGGAAGGTGGATGAGAGATACTTGTAGATGATGGAAGATGAATGAGAGATACTTGTAGATGATAGATGAGAGACACTTGTAGATGATGGAAGATGGATGACAGATACTTGTAGATGATGGAAGATGGATGAGAGATACTTGTAGATGATGGAAGACGGATGAGAGATACTTGTAGATTATGGATGAGAGATACTTGTAGATGATGGAAGATGGATGAGAGATACTTGTAGATGATGGATGAGAGATACTTGTAGATGATGGAAGATGGATGAGAGATACTTGTAGATTATGGAAGATGGTTGAGAGATACTTGTAGATGATGGGAGACAGATACTTGTAGATGATGGAAGATGGGTGAGAGATACTTGTATATGATGGATGAGAGATACTTGTAGATGATGGAAGATGGATGAGAGATACTTGTAGATGATGGAAGATGAGAGATACTTGTAGATGATGGAAGATGAGAGATACTTGTAGATGATGGATGAGAAATACTTGTAGATAATGGAAGATGGATGAGAGATACTTGTAGATGATGGAAGATGGATGAGAGATACTTGTAGATTATGGAAGATGGGTGAGAGATACTTGTAGATGATGGGAGACAGATACTTGTAGATGATGGAAGATGGATGAGAGATACTTGTAGATGATGGAAGATGGGTGAGAGATACCTGTAGATGATGGAAGATGGATGAGAGATACTTGTAGATGATAGAAGATGGATGAGAGATACTTGTAGATGATGAAAGACGGATGAGAGATACTTGTAGATGATGGAAGATGAGAGATACTTGTAGATGATGGAAGATGAGAGATACTTGTAGATGATGGAAGATGAGAGATACTTGTAGATGATGGATGAGAGACACTTGTAGATGATGGAAGAGAGATACTTGTAGATGATGGAAGATGGATGAGAGATACTTGTAGATGATGGAAGATGAATGAGAGATTCTTGTAGATGATGGATGAGAGACACTTGTAGATGATGGAAGAGAGATACTTGTAGATGATGGAAGATGGATGAGAGATACTTGTAGATGATGGAAGATGAATGAGAGATACTTGTAGATTATGGATGAGAGATACTTGTAGATGATGGAGATGGGTGAGAGAGACTTGTAGATGATGGAAGACGGATGAGAGACACATGTAGATGATGAAAGACGGATGAGAGATACTTGTAGATAATGGATGAGAGATACTTGTAGATGATGAAAGACGGATGAGAGATACTTGTAGATTATGGAAGATGGATACTTGTAGATGATGGAAGATGGGTGAGAGATACTTGTAGATGATGGATGAGAGATACTTGTAGATGATAGAAGATGGATGAGAGATACTTTTAGATGATGAAAGACGGATGAGAGATACTTGTAGATTATGGAAGATGGATACTTGTAGATGATGGAAGATGGGTGAGAGATACTTGTAGATGATGGATGAGAGATACTTGTAGATGATAGAAGATGGATGAGAGATACTTGTAGATGATGAAAGACGGATGAGAGATACTTGTAGATGATGGAAGATGAGAGATACTTGTAGATGATGGAAGATGAGAGATACTTGTAGATGATGGATGAGAGATAGTTGTAGATGATGGAAGATGAATGAGAGATACTTGTAGATGATGGAAGATGAATGAGAGATACTTGTAGATGATGGATGAGAGACACTTGTAGATGATGGAAGAGAGATACTTGTAGATGATGGAAGATGGATGAGAGATACTTGTAGATGATGGAAGATGAATGAGAGATACTTGTAGATGATGGATGAGAGATACTTGTAGATGATGGAAGATGGATGATAGATACTTGTAGATGATGGAAGATGGATGAGAGATACTTGTAGATGATGGAAGATGGATGAGAGATACTTGTAGATGATGGAAGATGGATGAGAGATACTTGTAGATGATGGATGAGAGATACTTGTAGATGATGGAAGATGTATGAGAGATACTTGTAGATGATGGAAGATGGATGAGAGATACTTGTAGATGATGGAAGATGGATGAGAGATACTTGTAGATGATGGAAGATGAATGAGAGATACTTGTAGATGATGGAAGATGGATGAGAGATACTTGTAGATGATGGAAGAGAGATACTTGTAGATGATGGAAGATGGATAAGAGACACTTGTAGATGATGGAAGATGGATGAGAGATACTTGTAGATGATGGAAGATGAATGAGAGATACTTGTAGATGATAGATGAGAGACACTTGTAGATGATGGAAGATGGATGACAGATACTTGTAGATGATGGAAGATGGATGAGAGATACTTGTAGATGATGGAAGACGGATGAGAGATACTTGTAGATTATGGATGAGAGATACTTGTAGATGATGGAAGATGGATGAGAGATACTTGTAGATGATGGAAGATGGATGAGAGATACTTGTAGATTATGGAAGATGGTTGAGAGATACTTGTAGATGATGGGAGACAGATACTTGTAGATGATGGAAGATGGGTGAGAGATACTTGTATATGATGGATGAGAGATACTTGTAGATGATGGAAGATGGATGAGAGATACTTGTAGATGATAGATCATGGATGAGAGACACTTGTAGATGATGGAAGATGGATGAGAGATACTTGTAGATGATGGAAGATTGATGACAGATACTTGTAGATGATGGAAGATGGATGAGAGACACTTGTAGATGATGGAAGATGGATGAGATACTTTTAGATGATGAAAGATGGATGAGAGACACTTGTAGATGATGGAAGATGGATGAGAGATACTTGTAGATGATGGAAGATGGATGAGAGATACTTGTAGATGATGGAAGATGGATGAGAGATACTGGTAGATGATGGATGAGAGATAATTGTAGATGATGGAAAATGGATGAGAGACACTTGCAGATGATGGAAGATGGATGAGAGATACTTGTAGATGATGGAAGATGGATGAGAGATACTTGTAGATGATGGAAGATGGATGAGAGATACTTGTAGATGATGGAAGATGGATGAGAGATACTTGTAGATGATGGAAGATGGATGAGAGACACTTGTAGATGATGGAAGATGGATGAGAGATAGTTGTAGATGATGGATGAGAGATAGTTGTAGATGATGGATGAGAGATACTTGTAGATGATGGAAGACGGATGAGAGATACTTGTAGATGATGGAAGATGGATGAGAGATACTTGTAGATGATGGAAGATGGATGAGAGATACTTGTAGATGATGGATAAGAGATACTTGTTGTTGATGGAAAATGGATGAGAGACACTTGTAGATGATGGAAGATGGATGAGAGTTAGTTGTAGATGATGGATGAGAGATACTTGTAGATGATGGAAGAGGGATGAGAGATACTTGTAGATGATGGAAGAGAGATACTTGTAGATGATGGAAGATGGATGACAGATACTTGTAGATGATGGAGATGGGTGAGAGATACTTGTAGATGATGAGAGACACTTGTAGATGATGGAAGATGGATGAGAGATACTTGTAGATGATGGATGAGAGATACTTGTAGATGATGGAAGGTGGATGAGAGACACTTGTAGATGATGGAAGATGGATGAAAGATACTTGTAGATGATGGAGATGGGTGAGAGAGACTTGTAGATGATGGAAGACGGATGAGAGACACATGTAGATGATGGAAGACGGATGAGAGATATTTGTAGATTATGGATGAGAGATACTTGTAGATGATGAAAGACGGATGAGAGATACTTGTAGATGATGGAAGACGGATGAGAGATACTTGTAGATTATGGAAGATGGGTGAGAGATACTTGTAGATGATGGGAGACAGATACTTGTAGATGATGGAAGATGGGTGAGAGATACTTGTAGATGATGGAAGATGAGAGATACTTGTTGATGATGGAAGATGAGAGATACTTGTAGATGATGGATGAGAGATAGTTGTAGATGATGGAAGATGAATGAGAGATTCTTGTAGATGATGGATGAGAGACACTTGTAGATGATGGAAGAGAGATACTTGTAGATGATGGAAGATGGATGAGAGATACTTGTAGATGATGGAAGATGAATGAGAGATACTTGTAGATGATGGATGAGAGACACTTGTAGATGATGGAAGATGGATGATAGATACTTGTAGATGATGGAAGATGGATGAGAGATACTTGTAGATGATGGATGATGGATGAGAGATACTTGTAGATGATGGAAGATGGATGAGAGATACTTGTAGATGATGCAAGAGAGATACTTGTAGATGATGGAAGATGGATGAGAGATACTTGTAGATGATGGATGAGAGATACTTGTAGATGATGGAAGATGGATGAGAGATACTTGTAGATGATGGAAGATGGATGAGAGATACTTGTAGATGATGGAAGATGGATGAGAGATACTTGTAGATGATGGAAGATGGATGAGAGATACTTGTAGATGATGGAAGAGAGATACTTGTAGATGATGGAAGATGGATGAGAGACACTTGTAGATGATGGAAGATGGATGAGAGATACTTGTAGATGATGGAAGATGAATGAGAGATACTTGTAGATGATAGATGAGAGACACTTGTAGATGATGGAAGATGGATGAGAGATACTTGTAGATGATGGAAGACGGATGAGAGATACTTGTAGATTATGGATGAGAGATACTTGTAGATGATGGAAGATGGATGAGAGATACTTGTAGATGATGGAAGACGGATGAGAGATACTTGTAGATTATGGATGAGAGATACTTGTAGATGATGGAAGATGGATGAGAGATACTTGTAGATGATGGATGAGAGATACTTGTAGACGATGGAAGATGGATGAGAGATACTTGTAGATTATGGAAGATGGTTGAGAGATACTTGTAGATGATGGGAGACAGATACTTGTAGATGATGGAAGATGGGTGAGAGATACTTGTATATGATGGATGAGAGATACTTGTAGATGATGGAAGATGGATGAGAGATACTTGTAGATGATGAAAGACGGATGAGAGATACTTGTAGATGATGGAAGATGAGAGATACTTGTAGATGATGGATGAGAAATACTTGTAGATAATGGAAGATGGATGAGAGATACTTGTAGATGATGGAAGATGGATGAGAGATACTTGTAGATTATGGAAGATGGGTGAGAGATACTTGTAGATGATGGGAGACAGATACTTGTAGATGATGGAAGATGGGTGAGAGATACTTGTAGATGATGGATGAGAGATACTTGTAGATGATGGAAGATGGATGAGAGATACTTGTAGATGATGGAAGATGGGTGAGAGATACTTGTAGATGATGGATGAGAGATACTTGTAGATGATGGATGAGAGATACTTGTAGATGATAGAAGATGGATGAGAGATACTTGTAGATGATGAAAGACGGATGAGAGATACTTGTAGATGATGGAAGATGAGAGATACTTGTAGATGATGGAAGATGAGAGATACTTGTAGATGATGGAAGATGAGAGATACTTGTAGATGATGGATGAGAGATAGTTGTAGATGATGGAAGATGAATGAGAGATTCTTGTAGATGATGGATGAGAGACACTTGTAGATGATGGAAGAGAGATACTTGTAGATGATGGAAGATGGATGAGAGATACTTGTAGATGATGGAAGATGAATGAGAGATACTTGTAGATGATGGATGAGAGATACTTGTAGATAATGGAAGATGGATGACAGATACTTGTAGATGATGGATGAGAGATAGTTGTAGATGATGGAAGATGAATGAGAGATTCTTGTAGATGATGGATGAGAGACACTTGTAGATGATGGAAGAGAGATACTTGTAGATGATGGAAGATGGATGAGAGATACTTGTAGATGATGGAAGATGAATGAGAGATACTTGTAGATGATGGATGAGAGATACTTGTAGAATATGGAAGATGAATGAGAGATACTTGTAGATGATGGATGAGAGACACTTGTAGATGATGGAAGATGGATGACAGATACTTGTAGATGATGGAAGATGGATGAGAGATACTTGTAGATGATGGATGAGAGATACTTGTAGATGATGGAAGATGGATGAGAGATACTTGTAGATGATGGAAGACGGATGAGAGATACTTGTAGATTATGGATGAGAGATACTTGTAGATGATGGAAGATGGATGAGAGATACTTGTAGATGATGGAAGACGGGTGAGAGATACTTGTAGATGATGGGAGACAGATACTTGTAGATGATGGGAGATGGGTGAGAGATACTTGTAGATGATGGATGAGAGATACTTGTAGATGATTGAAGATGGGTGAGAGATACTTGTAGATGATGAAAGACGGATGAGAGATACTTGTAGATGATGGAAGATGAGAGATACTTGTAGATGATGGAAGATGAAAGATACTTGTAGATGAAGGATGAGAGATAGTTGTAGATTATGGAAGATGAATGAGAGATACGTGTAGATGATGGAAGATGGATGAGAGATACTTGTAGATGATGGAAGATGGATGAGAGATACTTGTAGATGATGGAAGATGGATGAGAGATACTTGTAGATGATGGAAGATGGATGAAAGATACTTGTAGATGATGGAAGATGGATGAGAGATACTTGTAGATGATGGATGAGAGATACTTGTAGATGATGGAAGATGGATGAGAGATACTTGTAGATGATGAGAGACACTTGTAGATGATGGAAGATGGATGAGAGATACTTGTAGATGATGGATGAGAGATACTTGTAGATGATGGAAGATGGATGAGAGACACTTGTAGATGATGGAAGAGAGACACTTGTAGATGATGGAAGATGGATGAGAGATACTTGTAGATGATGGAAGATGGATGAGAGATACTTGTAGATGATGGAAGATGAATGAGAGATACTTGTAGATGATGGATGAGAGATACTTGTAGATGATGGAAGATGGATGACAGATACTTGTAGATGATGGAAGATGAATGAGAGATACTTGTAGATGATGGATGAGAGACACTTGTAGATGATGGAAGATGGATGACAGATACTTGTAGATGATGGAAGATGGATGAGAGATACTTGTAGATGATGGAAGACGGATGAGAGATACTTGTAGATGATGGAGGAAGGATGAGAGATACTTGTAGATTATGGAAGATGGGTGAGAGATACTTGTAGATGATGGGAAACAGATACTTGTAGATGATGGAAGATGGGTGAGAGATACTTGTAGATGATGGATGAGAGATACTTTTAGATGATGGAAGATGGATGAGAGATACTTGTAGATGATGGAGGAAGGATGAGAGATACTTGTAGATTATGGAAGATGGGTGAGAGATACTTGTAGATGATGGGAAACAGATACTTGTAGATGATGGAAGATGGGTGAGAGATACTTGTAGATGATGGATGAGAGATACTTTTAGATGATGGAAGATGGATGAGAGATACTTGTAGATGATGGAAGATGGATGAGAGATACTTGTAGATGATTGAAGATGGGTGAGAGATACTTGTAGATGATGAAAGACGGATGAGAGATACTTGTAGATGATGGAAGATGAGAGATACTTGTAGATGATGGAAGATGAAAGATACTTGTAGATGAAGGATGAGAGATAGTTGTAGATTATGGAAGATGAATGAGAGATACTTGTAGATGATGGAAGATGGATGAGAGATACTTGTAGATGATGGAAGATGGATGAGAGATACTTGTAGATGATGGAGGAAGGATGAGAGATACTTGTAGATTATGGAAGATGGGTGAGAGATACTTGTAGATGATGGGAAACAGATACTTGTAGATGATGGAAGATGGGTGAGAGATACTTGTAGATGATGGATGAGAGATACTTTTAGATGATGGAAGATGGATGAGAGATACTTGTAGATGATGGAAGATGGATGAGAGATACTTGTAGATGATTGAAGATGGGTGAGAGATACTTGTAGATGATGAAAGACGGATGAGAGATACTTGTAGATGATGGAAGATGAGAGATACTTGTAGATGATGGAAGATGAAAGATACTTGTAGATGAAGGATGAGAGATAGTTGTAGATTATGGAAGATGAATGAGAGATACTTGTAGATGATGGAAGATGGATGAGAGATACTTGTAGATGATGGAAGATGGATGAGAGATACTTGTAGATGATGGAAGATGGATGAGAGATACTTGTAGATGATGGAAGATGGATGAGAGATACTTGTAGATGATGGATGAGAGATACTTGTAGATGATGGAAGATGGATGAGAGATACTTGTAGATGATGGATGAGAGATACTTGTAGAATATGGAAGATGAATGAGAGATACTTGTAGATGATGGATGAGAGATACTTGTAGATGATGGAAGTTGGATGAGAGATACTTGTAGATGATGAAAGACGGATGAGAGATACTTGTAGATGATGGAAGATGAGAGATACTTTTAGATGATGGAAGATGAGAGATACTTGTAGATGATGGATGAGAGATAGTTGTAGATTATGGAAGATGAATGAGAGATACTTGTAGATGATGGAAGATGGATGAGAGATACTTGTAGATGATGGAAGATGGATGAGAGATACTTGTAGATGATGGAAGATGGATGAGAGATACTTGTAGATGATGGAAGATGGATGAGAGATACTTGTAGATGATGGAAGATGGATGAGAGATACTTGTAGATAATGGAAGATGGATGAGAGATACTTGTAGATGATGGATGAGAGATACTTGTAGATGATGGAAGATGGATGAGAGATACTTGTAGATGATGGATGAGAGATACTTGTAGATGATGGAAGATGGATGAGAGATACTTGTAGATGATGGAAGATGGATGAGAGATACTTGTAGATGATGGATGAGAGATACTTGTAGATGATGAAAGATGGATGAGAGATACTTTTAGATGATGGATGAGAGATACTTGTAGAATATGGAAGATGAATGAGAGATACTTGTAGATGATGGATGACAGATACTTGTAGATGATGGAAGATGGATGAGAGATACTTGTAGATGATGGAAGATGGATGAGAGATACTTGTAGATGATGGAAGATGGATGAGAGATACTTGTAGATGATGGAAGATGGATGAGAACTGGGATGGAGATTACGGGCCAAGACATCCAACAACAATGTCTTATGATGGATGGGATCTCCTGGATCATTGTGCTACAATTTACAGTCTTGTAGAGTGGAAGCTGTTTACTGCAAACGTGGGATCAGCTGCCTGAGGGTAGAGTCTTTAAAGGTTCTAGAGGTGTAATGTTTGTCTTATTTCAGGTGTAGAAAATGGCTAAATCTGCCTTGTATTACTACACAACAACGTCCCTCATCACCACCCTAATAGTAGTGACCACAGCCATACAGGTAAGGTACAAGTAGGGGCGGTGCTATTCTATTTCTATATGTAGGGCACCCCCGAGCCAGGATATACTGACAATAACTCATACTTTACCCCTATGTCTCAGGTTGACAGTCGGAGGGAGTCCAAACGAGACGTCTTCTCTGCTAAGGAATCCATTCTTGATATGGCTCCTTCGTCATTTGATGACCAGTACAGAGGATGTAGTGATGTCATGGAGGAGGAGATCCCTCAACTATTCCAAATAGAATATTCCACCAATAAGGAGTTTGCAGACGCCTGGGACACGGCCACCTTTAAGTGGCAGCAGGAGAAGAAGAGATATGTAACCCTGCCTAAGGGCTTTAAGGATGAGTACGCCATTGCTCTGTTCGCTTACACCATCAATGGACCTTTGCACAAGGTCTTCAATGAAGCGGTGAGAGAGGCCGGCCAGTCCAAGCAGTATTACCTGAGGAACTTCAACTTTAAGGTTCTCCACTACTATCTGACCAAAGCTCTGCAGATCTTGGATGAAGTTGACACCCCAGCTTGTCACACAGTCTTCAGAGGAATCCGAGGTATAAAGTTCAAGTCTGAGTCCAGGAAACCTGTCCGCTTTGGCCAGTTTACTTCTTCATCCAAGAATGACCAGAATGCTTTGCAGTTTGGAGAAGACACGTTCTTTAGCATACAGACCTGTTATGGTGTCAACATCAAGAACTTCTCCTTCTTCCCGGGAGAGGAGGAGGTGCTGATCCCACCTTTCGAGAAGTTCAAGGTGACCAATTTTACCCGAGACAGAGACAGGAATGTGATCGCTCTGCAGTCGGTGGAGAAGTCCAGTGTCTACAACTGTGAACTGGCCAAAAGTGAGTGACCATCCATCTTCTGAGATCTCTTATGTCATGGTCAGAATAATAACAATGGTGTTCTTTGTTGTTTACAGGTAAAAGGTGTAAATCTACCAAATGTTCATTCAATTCAGGTAATTGTCAAACCCAGAGGCCTCATCACTAACCCCAACCGTCTTACAGGGTGGGAGAGTACAAGTGACCTGAAAGAGTTCATGGTCATTGATGGACCGGACCCTTCAGAACCTGAGCTGTGTCCACTAATGTCTGGTTTTGCTTTGTTCTAAACCTGATATCTAGTACCTTCCCTCAGAATATGTTCACACTAGTAGTAAGACCATGATGCCCTAAATACCACTAGCACCCAACTGACCCCTGTGGCTAGATCCAGTTTCTTCAGGTTGGATGCCTGATGGTTTCGGCGTAGTCCCATTGATTCGTTGGTGTTCCATGGGGTGCACATACATGACCAGTCACGTCTCATGGTGATCATCATTAAGGAACACTTTGAGTGGTGGTTACACCTGTGGACTACTCTCCATTAATACTGGCCACCCAAGGATCCTTGTTCTTGTTATCATTGGGGGTCTCCATGATATGAAGTCCGGCCATAACAGACTTGTTTTTCATCATATTACTAGTAGTAGGAGAGACCCTTTTAAAGTTACTGTGAATATATAAAGTAATTAATCCCCCATCCATGTGTGAATCTTCCAGGTTAGTAGTAGTTGATACTGGTTGTAGTAGGTAGTCCCGTGACATCCAGGTTCCAGCCACAGACCTCTCCTTTATATTGTATTGTTCTTCATTTTTCCACCAGCCTCCAGTTTTCCGATCACAATGGTCTCCCGGGAGGTGATCCTGACCAGTGCACTTCTTCTGCTAACCCAAATGGTGGGACATGTCTTCTACCTGTGACACAGTGACCCAGGATCATCATCTAATAAGGGGCCGCGATTAAGGGCTAACCCTGGAGACCCAACCATGTTGGAGCAGAGGGTGGAATAAGACTTCACAGAAGGAGTCAGGTCTTCTACTCATGACCAGGGACTCCTGGGTTCAGTCTGTCGTGACACAGGACACATATTGGTAATAGACAGATCATATGATGTGATAAGGACTGCGGCTTGTTCTACAATCTCATGGTCTATAATCACTGGTGTTGCTCTCCATGTAGATGCCATGTTGTGCCATAAAAAAAGCATTTATGAATTTTTGTGACTTCTATGGTTGTGTTTCTTTACCTCTCTGCTAGTGGTCCATCTGGTTTCTCTATAGAGATCGTATAGTATCCTACTATGTAGACTTACCAAAACTATTCACTCTAGCACTATGAGAGGAGCACTAAACGATGGGAGAGTACTTTACTAGCACTATGAGAGGAGCACTAAACGATGGGAGAGCACTTTACTAGCACTATGAGGGGAGCACTCTACTAAACGATGGGAGAGGACTTTACTAGCGCTGTGAGGGGAGCACTCTACTAAACGATGGGAGAGCACTGTACTAGCACTATGAGGGGAGCACTCTACTAAAGATGGGAGAGCACTTTACTAGCACTATGAGAGGAGCACTCTCCTAAACCGATGGGAGAGGACTTTACTAGCACTATGAGGGGAGCACTCTACCAAACGATGGGAGAGCACTTTACTAGCACTATGAGGGGAGCACTCTACTAAACGATGGGAGAGCACTGTACTAGCACTATGAGGGGGGCACTCTACTTAACCGATGGGAGAGGACTTTACTAGCACTATGAGGGGAGCACTCTACCAAACGATGGGAGAGCACTTTACTAGCACTATGAGGGGAGCACTCTACTAAACGATGGGAGAGCACTGTACTAGCACTATGAGGGGGGCACTCTACTTAACCGATGGGAGAGGACTTTACTAGCACTATGAGGGGAGCACTCTACTTAACCGATGGGAGAGGACTTTACTAGCAATATGAGGGGAGCACTCTACTAAACCGATGGGAGAGCACTTTACTAGCACTATGAGGGGAGCACTCTACTAAACCGATGGGAGAGCACTTTACTAGCACTATGAGGGGAGCACTCTACTAAACCAATGGGAGAGCACTTTACTAGCAATATGAGGGGAGCACTCTACTAAACGATGGGAGAGGACTTTACTAGCGCTATGAGGGGAGCACTCTACTAAACGATGGGAGAGCACATTTCTAGCACTATGAGGGAAGCACTAAACAATGGGAGGGGACTTTACTAGCACTATGAGGGGAGCACACTACTAAACGATGGGAGAGCACTTTACTAGCACTATGAGAGGAGCACTAAACGATGGGAGAGGACTTTACTAGCACTATGAGGGGAGCACTCTACTAAACGATGGGAGAGCACATTGCTAGCACTATGAGGGGAGCACTAAACGATGGGAGAGTACTTTACTAGCACTATGAGGGGAGCACTAAACGATGGGAGAGTACTTTACAAGCACTATGAGGGGAGCACGCTACTAAACGATGGGAGAGCACTTTACTAGCACTATGAGGGGAGCACTCTACTAAACTGATGGGAGAGCACTGTACTAGCACTATGAGAGGAGCACTCTACTAAACCGATGGGAGAGCACTTTACTAGCACTATGAGGGAAGCACTCTACTAAACAATGGGAGAGTACTTTACTAGCACTATGAGGGGAGCACTCTACTAAACGATGGGAGAGTACTTTACTAGCACTATGAAGGGAGCACTCTACTAAACGATGGGAGAGCACTTTACTAGCGCTATGAGGGGAGCACTCTACTATGACAATAGCACATTATGGGGAGACACTGTACTATGATGAGGAGAGAGCTCATTACTAACCCTATAGGGGAGCACACTTAAAGGGGTTCTCAGGAGGTGGAAAAACATGGCTGCAGTCTTCCAAAAACAGCACCACACCTGACCATGGTTACTGCCAGCACTGCAGCTCAGCTGTATAGAAATGAATGGAGCTTAGTTGCAATACCACACACTACCCATGGTCAGGTGAGGCGCTGTTTTTGGAAGACTGCAGCCATGTTTTTCCACCTGGTGGCAGTTTTTGGATGAGCAGTATTATTAGTAGTGATTAAATGAAGCACTCTCTGGACTCTCTGTACGTGGGAGTACTCTACCATGACAATTTAACTCTACTGGAACTGTGGGAGAAGCAAGCACTCTACTGCCATGATAGCAGGAAGGGATTGCTCTACTGGCGCAGAGGAAGGAAGGGGGCAGTCTGCCCAACCCGAGGAAGGAGCATTCTTCCAGCATTGGAGGAGGGGGGAACCACTCTACTGGCACCATAGGAGGGGGGAGCACTCTACTGGCACCATAAGAGTGGGGGGGGGAGCACTCTACTGGCACCATAGGAGGGTGGGAGCACTCTACTGGCACCGTAAGAGTGGCGGGGAGCACTCTACTGGCACCATAGAAGGGGAAAACACTCTACTGGCACCGTAAGAGTGGGGGGGAGCACTCTACTGTACCATAGGAGGGGGGAGCACTCTACTGGCACCGTAAGAGTGGGGGGGGAGCACTCTTCTGGCACCATAGGAGGGGAAAACACTCTACTGGCACCGTAAGAGTGGGGGAGCACTCTACTGGCACCATAGGAGGGGGAGCACTCTACTGGCACCGTAGGAGGGAAGAACACGCTACTCGCACCATGGGGAGGAACACCCTTAATGGGTCGCTTATAATGAAGACGCATCTGCTGGCCCTGTTTTGGGATGAGCTTTACTTGTACTTCTAATAGAAAGTGCAGTCCCAGCATTCCTGGAAGAGCCTCATATAATATTATAAAGTGTTTATACAGTTTTTATTCTATGCAGTAGAATTCCCAAAGAGTCTCTGATCTGTGCAATGTCCTCACAGTGATGGACGCCTTCATTAATGTCTTCATTAAAAACAGAGCCCCGCCCATATGACTAAATAGTCTGGCTTCTCCAAAATCTGAATGGCAGTTTAATAGACGCCATTCACCAAGGCCTCAGCTGGAAAGTTGGGTCCTATGTGTCACGTCGTCCTGAGCCTTGCTATGACGTCTCATCCTTGAAGACCACGAAGGTTCTCAAGAAGATGGAGTCTCCTCACACAGACAGCTGGAGGTTCTGAGCCGCATTCTGTAGTCTCCCGGATATTGTCATCAAACTTAGAGTAGTGACGATGGCGATGGCGGCTGCACTGGAACACTGTAACAGATCAGAAGAGAATGACCACATCATGTGACTCTATGGAAGGTCAAGTCCCTATAATGATGACAGAATGTTCATCTCCTCTAATTGACAACCAACAAGGAATCACGCTCCGCTGCCTGGCACATAGGATCATCATGCTCCACCCACCGGATTCCAGAGAGTATTTACATCCACCCACTATTCACCAGAGACTAGAACCATCCACCTACTGGACACCAGGCACTATATCCATGCACCCACTGAACATCAAAGGCTATATCTATCCATCTACTGGACACTAGAAACTATATCCATCCACATACTGGTCACTATATCTATCCACCCACTGGACACCAGAGACTGGAACCATCTACCCACTGGACACCAGAGACTATATCCATCCACCACTGGACACCAGACACTATATCCATCCACCACTGGACACCAGACACTATATCCATCCACCAATGGACACCAGACACTATATCCATCCACCACTGGACACCAGACACTATATCCATCCACCGCTGGACACCAGACACTATATCCATCCATTGCTGGACACCAGACACTATATCCATCCACCACTGGACGCCAGACACTATATCCATCCACCCCTGGACGCCAGACACTATAGCCATCCACCACTGGACACCAGACACTATAGCCATCCACCACTGGACGCCAGACACTATAGCCATCCATCACTGGACGCTAGACACTATATCCATCCACCACTGGACATCAGAGACTATATCCATCCACCATTGGACACCAGACACTATATCCATCCACCACTGGACATCAGAGACTATATCCATCCACCACTGTACACCAGACACTATAGCCATCCACCACTGGACATCAGAGACTATATCCATCCACCACTGGACACCAGACACTATATCAATCCACCACTGGACACCAGACACTATATCCATCCACCATTGGACAACAGACACTATATCCATCCATTGCTGGACACCAGAGACTATATCCATCCACCACTGGACATCAAAGACTATATCCATCCACCACTGGACATCAAAGACTATATCCATCCACCACTGGACACCAGACACTAGATCCATCCACCACTGGACATCAGAGACTATATTCATCCACCACTGGACACCAGACACTATATCCATCCACCACTGGACATCAGACACTATATCCATCCACCACTGGACATCAGACACTATATCCATCCACCACAGGACATCAGAGACTATATTCATCCACCACTGGACACCGGACACTATATCCATCCACCACTGGACACCAGACACTATATCCATCCACCGCTGGACGCCAGACACTATATCCATCCATTGCTGGACACCAGACACTATATCCATCCACCAGTGGACGCCAGACACTATATCCATCCACCCCTGGATGCCAGACACTATATCCATCCACCCCTGGATGCCAGACACTATATCCATCTACCACTGGACACCAGACACTATAGCCATCCACCACTGGACACCAGACACTATAGCCATCCACCACTGGACGCCAGACACTATAGCCATCCACCAGTGGATGCCAGACACTATATCCATCCACCCCTGGATGCCAGACACTATATCCATCCACCCCTGGACGCCAGACACTATATCCATCTACCACTGGACACCAGACACTATAGCCATCCACCACTGGACACCAGACACTATAGCCATCCACCACTGGACGCCAGACACTATAGCCATCCACCACTGGACGCCAGACACTATATCCATCCACCACTGGACATCAGAGACTATATCCATCCACCACTGGACACCAGACACTATATCCATCCACCACTGGACATCAGGGACTATATCCATCCACCACTGTACACCAGACACTATAGCCATCCACCACTGGACATCAGAGACTATATCCATCCACCACTGGACACCAGACACTATATCAATCCACCACTGGACACCAGACACTATATCCATCCACCATTGGACACCAGAGACTATATCCATCCACCACTGGACATCTAAGACTATATCCATCCACCACTGGACATCAAAGACTATATCCATCCACCACTGGACACCAGACACTAGATCCATCCACCACTGGACATCAGAGACTATATTCATCCACCACTGGACACCAGACACTATATCCATCCACCACTGGACATCAGACACTATATCCATCCACCACTGGACATCAGAGACTATATTCATCCACCACTGGACACCAGACACTATATCCATCCACCACTGGACACCAGACACTATATCCATCCATTACTGAACACCGGACACTATATCCATCCACCACTGGACACCAGACACTATATCCATCCACCACTGGACACCAGACACTATATCCATCCACCACTGGACACCAGACACTATATCCATCCACCACTGGACATCAGACACTATATTTATCCACCACTGGACATCAGACACTATATCCATCCACCACTGGACATCAGAGACTATATTCATCCACCACTGGACACCAGACACTAAATCCATCCACCACTGGACACCAGACACTATATCCATCAACCACTGGACACCAGACACTATATCCATCCATCACTGGACACAGGAGACTGTATCCATCCACCACTGGACACCAGACACTATATCCATCCACCACTGGACCCCAGAGACTATATCCATCCAACACTGGACACCAGAGACTATATCCATCCACCACTGGACACCAGACCCTATATCCATCCACCACTGGACACCAGACACTATATCCATCCACCACTGGACACCAGACACGATATACATCCACCACTGGACACCAGACACTATATCCATCCACCACTGGACACTATATTCATCTACCACTGGACATCAGACACTATATCGATCCACCACTGGACACCAGACACTATATCCATCCACCACTGGACACCAGAGACGATATCCATCCACCACTGGACATCAGAGACTATATCCATCCACCACTGGACACCAGAGACTATATCCATCCACCACTGGACACCAGAGACTATATCCATCCACCACTGGACATCAAAGACTATATCCATCCACCACTGGACATCAGAGACTATATCCATCCACCACTGGACATCAAAGACTATATCCATCCACCACTGGACATCAGAGACTATATCCATCCACCACTGGACACCAGACATTATATCCATCCACTACTGAATACCAGACACTATATCCATCCACCACTGGACACCAGACATTATATCCATCCACTACTGAATACCAGAGACTATATCCATTCACCACTGGACACCAGACACTAGATCCATCCACCACTGGACATCAGAGACTATATTCATCCACCACTGGACACCAGACACTATATCCATCCACCACTGGACACCAAACACTATATCAATCCACCACTGGACATCAGAGACTATATCCATCCACCACTGGACATCAGACACTATATCCATCCACCACTGGACACCAGAGACTATATCCATCCACCACTGGACACCAGACACTAAATCCATCCACCACTGGACACCAGACACTATATCCATCCACCACTGGACACCAGACACTATATCCATCCACCACTGGACACCAGACACGATATTCATCCACCACTGGACACCAGACACTATATCCATCCACCACTGGACACTATATTCATCTACCACTGGACATCAGACACTATATCCATCCACCACTGGACACCAGACACTATATCCATCTACCCACTGGACACCAGAGACTATATCCATCCACCACTGGACATCAGAGACTATATTCATCCACCACTGTACACCAGACACTATATCCATCCACCACTTGACACCAGACAATAGATCCATCCACCACTGGACACCAGACACTATATTCATCCACCACTGGACATCAGAGACTATATCCATCCACTACTGAATACCAGAGACTATATCCATCCACCACTGGACACCAGAGACTATATCCATCCACCACTGGACATCAAAGACTATATCCATCCACCACTGGACACCAGAAACTAGATCCATCCACCACTGGATACCAGACACTATATCCATCCACCACTGGATACCAGAGACTATATCCATCCACCGCTGGACACCAGACACTATATCCATCCACTACTGAATACCAGAGACTATATCCATCTACCGCTGGACACCAGACACTAAATCCATCCACCACTGGACATGAGACACTATATCCATCCATCACTGGACACCGGAGACTGTATCCATCCACCACTGGGCACCAGACACTATATCCATCCACCACTGGACACCAGACACTATATCCATCCACCACTGGACACCAGACACTATATACATCCACCACCGGGCACCAGAAACTATATCCATCCACCACTGGGCACCAGACACTATATCCATCCATCACTGGACACCAGACACTATATACATCCACCAATGGGCACCAGACACTATATCCATCCACCACTGGACACCAGACACTATATCCATCCACCACTGGACACCAGACACTATATCCATCCACCACTGGACACCAGACACTATATCCATCCACCACTGGACACCAGACACTATATCCATCCACCATGGGACACCAGACACTATATACATCCACCACTGGGCACCAGAAACTATATCCCTCCACCACTGGGCACCAGACACTATTTTCCATCCACCACTGGGCACCAGACACTATATCCATCCACCACTGGACACCAGGCACTATATACATCCACCACTGGGCACCAGAAACTATATCCATCCACCATTGGACTCCAGACACTATATCCATCTACCACTGGACACCAGAGACTATATCCATCCACCACTGGACACCAGACACTATATCCATCCATCACTGGACACCAGACACTATATCCATCCATCACTGGACACAGGAGACTGTATCCATCCACCACTGGGCACCAGACACTATATCCATCCACCACTGGACACCAGGCACTATATACATCCACCACTGGGCACCGGAAACTGTATCCATCCACCACTGGGCAGCAGACACTATATCCATCCACCACTGGACACCAGACACTATATCCATCCACCACTGGACACCAGACACTAGATCCATCCACCACTGGACACCAGGCACTATATCTATCCACCACTGGGCACCAGAAACTATATCCATCCACCACTGGACACCAGACACTATATCCATCCACCACTGGACACCAGACACTATATCCATCCACCACTGGACACCAGAGACTATATCCATCCACCGCTGGACACTATATTCATCCTACCCCGGTAATTGAGGACGCATTACCTTGAGGATGGAGCCATGGAAGGTCCATATGTACTGGAGATGAGCATTGAGCAGCGCCAGGCTGCAGGGAACATACGACTCCTCCTGCTCATGATCGCGACATCTGCAGAAGAAAAATCCCTGAATAATGAATAATACACATGGTGCAATGCTCTGCAGAACTGACCCTGCCAGATACTCAACCTAATGGATCCTATACGGACCCCTCCCTAATATACAAGCTCCTCCCCTCTATGGAATGGTTAATCATCTCTCCAGGCAATGACTTTGTGTTGAGCTTGTGCTGATACACAGGAGCCAACCTGAACAAGCCGAGCGGCAGTGTAAAGCATGAGGGAGACATAGGGGGTCATTTACTAAGGCCCCAAATGCTATTTTCCGCCGGGTCTCCTGAATATTACCGATTTGTGCCCTTTTTCCCTGAATTGCCCTGGGTTTTTGGCACATGCGATCGAATTGTAGCGCATCGGCGCCGATATGCATGCGACAGAAATCGGGGGGCGTGGCCATCGGAAAACCTGACGGATTTGGAAAAAACGCTGTATTTAAAAAAAAGTGACGCTTGACACGCGCTTACCCAGGATAGGAAGGTGAACTCCGGCGGATTTCAGCGCAGCAGCGACAGCTGGTGGACATCGGGCACACTACCTTAGTGAATCGATGGAAGACCCGAATCCTCGAACGCGCCGCTGGATCGCGACAGGACCGGGTAAGTAAATCTGCCCCATTGTGTCGCCACCGGAGCCATGAACTGGATTCATAACTCGCATGGACAACTCAATGATTCTAAAATAGTGGAACAGAGCTGCAGGGTATGAGTGGAGCAGAGCTGCAGGGTATGAGTGGAGCAGAGCTGCAGGGTATGAGCGGAGCAGAGCTGCAGGGTATGAGCGGAGCAGAGCTGCAGGGTATGAGTGGAGCAGTGCTGCAGGGTATGAGTGGAGCAGAGCTGCAGTGCATGAGTGGAGCAGAGCTGCAGGGTATGAGTGGAGCAGAGTTGCAGGGTAGGAGTGGAGCAGAGCTGCAGGGTAGGAGTGGAGCAGAGCTGCAGGGTATGAGTGGAGCAGTGCTGCAGGGTAGGAGTGGAGCAGAGCTGCAGTGCATGAGTGGGGCAGAGCTGCAGAGTATGAGTGGACCAGAGCTGCAGGGTATGAGTGGAGCAGAGTTGCAGTGTAGGAGTGGAGCAGAGCTGCAGTGTAGGAGCGGAGCAGAGCTGCAGGGTAGGAGTGGAGCAGAGCTGCAGGGTAAAGCATGGACTGGACCTTCTCATCACAACTTACCTCCTGTACAGCTCCATGACGATGGTGAAGTTACTGACGGACATTGAGCTGTTGAATCCTAGTTGTCGGAGAGTAGATCTGGGGAGCGAGACGCCTTCTTCTACTAGGATCCCCAAATTATAGAGACCCTAAAAGCAGCACATGACACCCATCAGTATCACAGATTCACCCCCACAACCTCAGCTCTGCTATATCTGGACTCATTACATTGTATGTCTATGGCCATTCACCCCAAAAATTGCAGTGAATTTACTCACAACTAAAGGGATAGACTATCAAAGAGTAGAGTAGTGGCCCCCCACGTGGTACCTGTGGATCTCGCTGCAGAGCTGCTGCTGTGTACATCTCCACTGCCGCATGCACATTCCTCTTCCTCCGGACATGTGAGGAGTAGAACAGGTCCCCCATCTTTATCAGGGCTGTAGGGGGGATAGGGATGAGCGTACAGGGGGCACAACTTGACCTTTGACCCCATGTACCCACCATGATACTTACCGTAAGACGGAGGTCGCTCGCTGTGGGTTGAGAGGTTGTAATATTTCCACACGCAGTCGATCTGCATAAAACGGCTCACAAGACCTTCCTGTATATACACAAAGTCCTTATTACAAAGGCCTGGACCCCCCAACCATCTGGTCTCAGAGAGATGGGGCTTATTACCGGGGCCTGGACCCCCCAAATATTTGGGCTCAGAGGGATAGGGCTTATTACTGGGGCCTGGACCCCCCAAACATCCGGGCTCAGAGGGATAGGGATTATTACTGGGGCCTGGACCCCCCAAACATCCGGGCTCAGAGGGATAGGGCTTATTACTGGGGCCTGGACCCCCCAAACATCCGGGCTCAGAGGGATAGCCCTTATTACTGGGGCCTGGACCCCCCAACCATCCGGGCTCAGAGGGATAGCCCTTATTACCGGGGCCTGGACCACCCAACCATCAGGGCTCAGAGGGATAGGGATTATTACTGGGGCCTGGACCCCCCAAACATCTGGGCTCAGAGGGATGGGGCTTATTACTGGGGCCTGGACCCCCCAAACATCCGGGCTCAGAGGGATAGGGCTTATTACTGGGGCCTGGACCCCCCAAACATCCGGGCTCAGAGGGATAGGGCTTATTACTGGGGCCTGGACCCCCCAAACATCAGGGCTCAGAGGGATAGGGCTTATTACTGGGGCCTGGACCCCCCAAACATCAGGGCTCAGAGGGATAGGGCTTATTACTGGGGCCTGGACCCCCCAAACATCCGGGCTCAGAGGGATAGGGCTTATTACTGGGGCCTGGACCCCCCAAACATCCGGGCTCAGAGGGATGGGGCTTATTACTGGGGCCTGGCCCCCCAAACATCTGGGCTCAGAGGGATAGGGCTTATTACTGGGGCCTGGACCCCCCAAACATCCGGGCTCAGAGGGATAGGGCTTATTACTGGGGCCTGGACCCCCCAAACATCCGGGCTCAGAGGGATAGGGATTATTACTGGGGCCTGGACCCCCCAAACATCCAGGCTCAGAGGGATAGGGCTTATTACTGGGGCCTGGACCCCCCAAACATCTGGGCTCAGAGGGATGGGGCTTATTACTGGGGCCTGGACCCCCCAAACATCCGGGCTCAGAGGGATAGGGCTTATTACTGGGGCCTGGACCCCCCAAACATCCGGGCTCAGAGGGATAGGGCTTATTACTGGGGCCTGGACCCCCCAAACATCAGGGCTCAGAGGGATAGGGCTTATTACTGGGGCCTGGACCCCCCAAACATCAGGGCTCAGAGGGATAGGGCTTATTACTGGGGCCTGGACCCCCCAAACATCCGGGCTCAGAGGGATAGGGCTTATTACTGGGGCCTGGACCCCCCAAACATCCGGGCTCAGAGGGATAGGGCTTATTACTGGGGCCTGGACCCCCCAAACATCCGGGCTCAGAGGGATAGGGCTTATTACTGGGGCCTGGACCCCCCAAACATCCGGGCTCAGAGGGATAGGGATTATTACTGGGGCCTGGACCCCCAAAACATCCAGGCTCAGAGGGATAGGGCTTATTACTGGGGCCTGGACCCCCCAAATATTTGGGCTCACAGGGATAGGGCTTATTACCGGGGCCTGGACCCCCCAAATATTTGGGCTCAGAGGGATAGGGATTATTACTGGGGCCTGGACCCCCCAACCATCAGGGCTCAGAGGGATAGGGATTATTACTGGGGCCTGGACCCCCCAAACATCCGGGCTCAGAGGGATAGGGCTTATTACTGGGGCCTGGACCACCCAACCATCAGGGCTCAGAGGGATGGGGCTTATTACTGGGGCCTGGACCCCCCAAACATCTGGGCTCAGAGGGATAGGGCTTATTACTGGGGCCTGGACCCCCCAAACATCCGGGCTCAGAGGGATAGGGCTTATTACTGGGGCCTGGACCACCCAACCATCAGGGCTCAGAGGGATAGGGATTATTACTGGGGCCTGGACCCCCAAACATCCGGGCTCAGAGGGATAGGGCTTATTACTGGGGCCTGGACCCCTCAACCATCAGGGCTCAGAGGCATAGGGATTGTTACTGGGGCCTGGACCCCCCAAACATCCGGGCTCAGAGGGATAGCCCTTATTACTGGGGCTTGGACCACCCAACCATCAGGGCTCAGAGGCATAGGGATTGTTACTGGGGCCTGGACCCCCCAAACATCCGGGCTCAGCGGGATAGCCCTTATTACTGGGGCCTGGACCCCCCAACCATCCGGGCTCAGAGGGATAGCCCTTATTACCGGGGCCTGGACCCCCCAACCATCAGGGCTCAGAGGGATAGGGCTTATTACTGGGGCCTGGACCCCCAAACATCAGGGCTCAGAGGGATAGGGCTTATTACTGGGGCCTGGACCACCCAAACATCCGGGCTCAGAGGGATAGGGCTTATTACTGGGGCCTGGACCCCCCAAACATCCGGGCTCAGAGGGATAGGGATTATTACTGGGGCCTGGCCCCCCAAACATCCAGGCTCAGAGGGATAGGGCTTATTACTAGGGCCTGGACCCCCCAAACATCCGGGCTCAGAGGGATAGGGATTATTACTGGGGCCTGGACCCCCCAACCATCTGGGCTCAGAGGGATAGGGCTTATTACCGGGGCCTGGACCCCCAAACATCCAGGCTCAGAGGGATAGGGCTTATTACTGGGGCCTGGACCCCCCAAACATCCGGGCTCAGAGGGATAGGGCTTATTACTGGGGCCTGGACCCCCCAAACATCCGGGCTCAGAGGGATAGGGCTTATTACTGGGGCCTGGCCCCCCAAACATCCAGGCTCAGAGGGATAGGGATTATTACTGGGGCCTGGCCCCCCAAACATCCAGGCGCAGAGGGATAGGGATTATTACTGGGGCCTGGCCCCCCAAACATCCGGGCTCAGAGGGATAGGGCTTATTACTGGGGCTTGGACCACCCAACCATCAGGGCTCAGAGGCATAGGGATTGTTACTGGGGCCTGGACCCCCCAAACATCCGGGCTCAGCGGGATAGGGCTTATTACTGGGGCCTGGACCCCCCAAACATCCGGGCTCAGAGGGATAGCCCTTATTACTGGGGCCTGGACCCCCCAACCATCCGGGCTCAGAGGGATAGCCCTTATTACCGGGGCCTGGACCCCCCAACCATCAGGGCTCAGAGGGATAGGGCTTATTACTGGGGCCTGGACCCCCAAACATCAGGGCTCAGAGGGATAGGGCTTATTACTGGGGCCTGGACCACCCAAACATCCGGGCTCAGAGGGATAGGGCTTATTACTGGGGCCTGGACCCCCCAAACATCCGGGCTCAGAGGGATAGGGATTATTACTGGGGCCTGGCCCCCCAAACATCCAGGCTCAGAGGGATAGGGCTTATTACTAGGGCCTGGACCCCCCAAACATCCGGGCTCAGAGGGATAGGGATTATTACTGGGGCCTGGACCCCCCAACCATCTGGGCTCAGAGGGATAGGGCTTATTACCGGGGCCTGGACCCCCAAACATCCAGGCTCAGAGGGATAGGGCTTATTACTGGGGCCTGGACCCCCCAAACATCCGGGCTCAGAGGGATAGGGCTTATTACTGGGGCCTGGACCCCCCAAACATCCGGGCTCAGAGGGATAGGGCTTATTACTGGGGCCTGGCCCCCCAAACATCCAGGCTCAGAGGGATAGGGATTATTACTGGGGCCTGGCCCCCCAAACATCCAGGCTCAGAGGGATAGGGATTATTACTGGGGCCTGGCCCCCCAAACATCCGGGCTCAGAGGGATAGGGCTTATTACTAGGGCCTGGACCCCCCAAACATCCGGGCTCAGAGGGATAGGGATTATTACCGGGGCCTGGACCCCCCAAATATTTGGGCTCAGAGGGATAGGGCTTATTACTGGGGCCTGGACCCCCCAAACATCCGGGCTCAGAGGGATAGGGCTTATTACCGGGGCCTGGACCCCCAAACATCCAGGCTCAGAGGGATAGGGCTTATTACTGGGGCCTGGACCCCCCAACCATCCGGGCTCAGAGAGATAGGGATTATTACTAGGGCCTGGACCCCCCAAACATCCGGGCTCAGAGGGATAGGGCTTATTACTAGGGCCTGGACCCCCCAAACATCCGGGCTCAGAGGGATAGGGATTATTACTGGGGCCTGGACCCCCAAACATCCGGGCTCAGAGGGATAGGGCTTATTACTGGGGCCTGGACCCCCCAAACATCCGGGCTCAGAGGGATAGGGCTTATTACCGGGGCCTGGACCCCCCAACCATCCGGGCTCAGAGAGATAGCCCTTATTACCGGAGCCTGGACCCCCCAAATACCCGGGCTCAGAGGGATAGCCCTTATTACCGGGGCCTGGACCCCCCAACCATCCAGGCTCAGAGGGATAGCCCTTATTACCGGGGCCTGGACCCCCCAAACATCCAGGCTCAGAGGGATAGGGCTTATTACTGGGGCCTGGACCCCCCAACCATCCGGGCTCAGAGGGATAGGGATTATTACTGGGGCCTGGACCCCCCAAACATCCGGACTCAGAGAGATGGGGCTTATTACCAAGGCCTGGACCCCCCAACCATCCGGGCTCAGAGGGATAGGGATTATTACTGGGGCCTGGCCCCCCAAACATCCGGACTCAGAGAGATGGGGCTTATTACCGAGGCCTGGACCCCCCAACCATCAGGGCTCAGAGGGATAGGGATTATTACTTGGGCCTGGACCCCCCAAACATCCGGGCTCAGAGGGATAGGGCTTATTACTGGGGCCTGGACCCCCCAAACATCCGGGCTCAGAGGGATGGGGCTTATTACTGGGGCCTGGACCCCCCAAACATCCGGGCTCAGAGGGATGGGGCTTATTACTGGGGCCTGGACCCCCCAAACATCCGGGCTCAGAGGGATAGGGCTTATTACTGGGGCCTGGACCCCCCAAACATCCGGGCTCAGAGGGATAGGGCTTATTACTGGGGCCTGGACCCCCCAAATACCCGGGCTCAGAGGGATAGCCCTTATTACCGGGGCCTGGACCCCCCAACCATCCAGGCTCAGAGGGATAGGGCTTATTACTGGGGCCTGGACCCCCCAACCATCCGGGCTCAGAGGGATAGGGATTATTACTGGGGCCTGGCCCCCCAAATATCCGGACTCAGAGAGATGGGGCTTATTACTTGGGCCTGGACCCCCCAAACATCCGGGCTCAGAGGGATAGGGCTTATTACCGGGGCCTGGACCCCCCAAACATCCGGGCTCAGAGGGATAGGGCTTATTACCGGGGCCTGGACCCCCCAAACATCCGGGCTCAGAGGGATGGGGCTTATTACTGGGGCCTGGACCCCCCAAACATCCGGGCTCAGAGGGATAGCCCTTATTACTGGGGCCTGGACCCCCCAAACATCCGGGCTCAGAGGGATAGGGCTTATTACCGGGGCCTGGACCCCCCAAACGTCCGGGCTCAGAGGGATGGGGCTTATTACTGGGGCCTGGACCCCCCAAACATCCGGGCTCAGAGGGATAGGGATTATTACTGGGGCCTGGACCCCCCAAACATCCGGGCTCAGAGGGATAGGGATTATTACTGGGGCCTGGACCCCCCAAACATCCAGGCTCAGAGGGATAGGGATTATTACTGGGGCCTGGCCCCCCAAACATCCAGGCTCAGAGGGATAGGGATTATTACTGGGGCCTGGACCCCCCAAACATCCGGGCTCAGAGGGATAGGGATTATTACTGGGGCCTGGACCCCCCAACCATCCGGGCTCAGAGGGATAGGGCTTATTACCGGGGCCTGGACCCCCCAAACATCCAGGCTCAGAGGGATAGGGCTTATTACTGGGGCCTGGCCCCCCAAACATCCGGGCTCAGAGAGATGGGGCTTATTACCGGGGCCTGGACCCCCCAACCATCAGGGCTCAGAGGGATAGGGATTATTACTGGGGCCTGGACCCCCCAAACATCCGGGCTCAGAGGGATAGGGCTTATTACTGGGGCCTGGACCCCCCAAACATCCGGGCTCAGAGGGATAGCCCTTATTTCCGGGGCCTGGACCCCCCAAATACCCGGGCTCAGAGGGATAGGGATTATTACTGGGGCCTGGACCCCCCAAACATCCGGGCTCGGAGGGATAGGGATTATTACTGGGGCCTGGACCCCCCAAACATCCGGGCTCAGAGGGATAGGGATTATTACTGGGGCCTGGACCCCCCAAACATCCGGGCTCACAGGGATAGGGCTTATTACCGGGGCCTGGACCCACCAAACATCCGGGCTCAGAGGGATAGGGCTTATTACTGGGGCCTGGACCCCCCAGACATCCGGGCTCAGAGGGATAGGGCTTATTACCGGGGCCTGGACCCACCAAACATCCGGGCTCAGAGGGATAGGGCTTATTACTGGGGCCTGGACCCCCCAGACATCCGGGCTCAGAGGGATAGGGCTTATTACCGGGGCCTGGACCCACCAAACATCCGGGCTCAGAGGGATAGGGATTATTACTGGGGCCTGGACCCCCCAAACATCCGGGCTCAGAGGGATAGGGCTTATTACCGGGGCCTGGACCACCCAACCATCCGGGCTAAGAGGGATAGCCCTTATTACCGGGGCCTGGACCCCCCAAATACCCGGGCTCAG
The DNA here is from genome assembly GCF_040894005.1 of Engystomops pustulosus. Lineage (NCBI taxonomy): Eukaryota > Metazoa > Chordata > Amphibia > Anura > Leptodactylidae > Engystomops > Engystomops pustulosus. The sequence goes on along the minus strand of NC_092412.1, from coordinate 5,672,213 downwards.
AGGGATAGCCCTTATTACCGGGGCCTGGACCCCCCCAACCATCAGGGCTCAGAGGGATAGGGATTATTACTGGGGCCTGGACCCCCCAAACATCTGGGCTCAGAGGGATAGGGCTTATTACTGGGGCCTGGACCCCCCAAACATCCGGGCTCAGAGGGATAGGGCTTATTACCGGGGCCTGGACCCCCCAACCATCAGGGCTCAGAGGGATAGGGATTATTACTGGGGCCTGGACCCCCCAAACATCTGGGCTCAGAGGGATAGGGCTTATTACTGGGGCCTGGACCCCCCAAACATCCGGGCTCAGAGGGATAGGGCTTATTACCGGGGCCTGGACCCCCCAACCATCAGGGCTCAGAGGGATAGGGATTATTACTGGGGCCTGGACCCCCCAAACATCTGGGCTCAGAGGGATAGGGCTTATTACCGGGGCCTGGACCCCCCAACCATCCGGGCTCAGAGGGATGGGGCTTATTACCGGGGCCTGGACCCCCCAAACATCCGGGCTCAGAGGGATAGGGCTTATTACTGGGGCCTGGACCCCCCAAACATCTGGGCTCAGAGGGATGGGGCTTATTACTGGGGCCTGGACCCCCCAAACATCTGGGCTCAGAGGGATAGGGATTATTACTGGGGCCTGGACCCCCCAAACATCCGGGCTCAGAGGGATAGGGCTTATTACTGGGGCCTGGACCCCCCAAACATCCGGGCTCAGAGGGATAGGGCTTATTACTGGGGCCTGGACCCCCCAACCATCCGGGCTCAGAGGGATAGGGATTATTACTGGGGCCTGGACCCCCAAACATCCGGGCTCAGAGGGATAGGGCTTATTACTGGGGCCTTGACCCCCCAAACATCCGGGCTCAGAGGGATAGCCCTTATTACTGGGGCCTGGACCCCCCAACCATCAGGGCTCAGAGGGATAGCCCTTATTACTGGGGCCTGGACCACCCAACCATCAGGGCTCAGAGGCATAGGGATTATTACTGGGGCCTGGACCCCCCAAACATCTGGGCTCAGAGGGATGGGGCTTATTACTGGGGCCTGGACCCCCCAAACATCTGGGCTCAGAGGGATGGGGCTTATTACTGGGGCCTGGACCCCCCAAACATCCGGGCTCAGAGGGATAGGGATTATTACTGGGGCCTGGACCCCCCAAACATCTGGGCTCAGAGGGATAGCCCTTATTACTGGGGCCTGGACCCCCCAAACATCTGGGCTCAGAGGGATAGGGCTTATTACTGGGGCCTGGACCCCCCAAACATCTGGGCTCAGAGGGATAGGGCTTATTACTGGGGCCTGGACCCCCCAAACATCTGGGCTCAGAGGGATAGGGCTTATTACTGGGGCCTGGACCCCCCAAACATCCGGGCTCAGAGGGATAGGGATTATTACTGGGGCCTGGACCCCCCAAACATCCGGGCTCAGAGGGATAGGGATTATTACTGGGGCCTGGACCCCCCAAACATCCGGGCTCAGAGGGATAGGGCTTATTACTGGGGCCTGGACCCCCCAAACATCCGGGCTCAGAGGGATAGGGCTTATTACTGGGGCCTGGACCCCCCAAACATCAGGGCTCAGAGGGATAGGGCTTATTACTGGAAGAGCATAGAAAAGAAGAAAGGAGCAGAGGAGAGGAGACCAAAGCAGATGAGAGCAGAGGAGAGGATTGCAGAGCAGATAAGAAAAGCTTCTGCTGCTGTTGGAGAACTACCATCTGGTGTACATGGGGGTATTATACAGGCTGCTTGGGCATCCAATGCAGGGGGACAATTACACCTGAGTGAAGTTGGCCCCCCCACCTTGTTCAAATGAAACAAAATTGGTGTCAAACGTTTGTGCTACGTTTGTGCTGGTTTGTGCAGCAGAAATTTTTGTTTGTGCCTCCATCGTTTTCGAGATTTTAATGAAAGTTTCCAGAGGTCATCAGAGGTCAACAAGCCCCCCCACATTGCCCAAATAAAACAAAACTGGTGCCGAACAATTCTGCTACGTTTGTGCTGGTTTGTGCTGCGCAATATTTTGTTTGTGCTGCTTTTGTTTTGAATATATGAACAAAAAATTAAAGTTCAAAAGTTCAAGCAGCCCCCCCACATTAACCGAATCAAACAAAACTGGTGTCAAACGTTAGTGCTACGTTTGTGCAGCAAAAATTTTTGTTTGTGCCGCTATAATTTTTAAGGTATGTTCAGTTGTTTGAGGTGTTTAGGATGAACTGGTAAAAAACAAACCTAGTGACACTTCGCTGGTTTGATCACCAGGGGGAGCTAGCAAACACATTGTACTTTGGAAGAAATGAACTCTGATGACCTCTGCAAAAAAGTATGAATATATTAAAAATGATAGCGGCACAAACGGAAATTTTTGCTGCACAAACCAGCACAAACGTAGCACTAATGTTTGACACCAGTTTTGTTTGATTCGGTTAATGTGGGGGGGCTGGCTGAACTTTTGAACTTTAATTTTTTGTTCATATATTCAAAACAAAAGCAGCACAAACAAAAATTTGAGCAGCACAAACTAGCACATACGTAGCAGAATTGTTCGGTCCCAGTTTTGTTTGATTTGGGCTGGTTGACCTCTGATGACCTCTGGAAACTTTCATTAAAATCTTAAAAACGAAACCAGCACAAACGTAGCACAAACGTTTGACAGCAATTTTGTTTGATTTCAACAAGGTGGGGGGGGGCCAACTTCACTCAGGTGGACATTACACCATCATAATACACAACACATAATGTCATGGACTCACAGGGTCGTCCTCACAGATTATGGCTGCATTGAACTGAGCGACCTCAAATCCTGCCTCCGCTGCCTCAATGTAATGGAGGAGAGCCCCGGACCTGGGAGATACGAGCAACAGGAGATGCGTGACACATGCTATTCAGTGGTAAGTTATCTGTCCCTGGTGCCTTGTGGTTTGGTTTCTCTGTCCCTGGTGCCTTATGGTTTGGCTCCTCTGTCCCTGGTGCCTTGTGGTTTGGTTTCTCTGTCCCTGGTGCCTTGTGGTTTGGTTTCTCTATCCCTGGTGCCTTGTGGTTTGGCTCCTCTGTCCCTGGTGCCTTGTGGTTTGGCTCCTCTGTCCCTGGTGCCTTGTGGTTTGGCTCCTCTGTCCCTGGTGCCTTGTGGTTCGGCTCCTTTGTCTCTGGTGCCCTGTGGTTTGGTTTCTCTGTCCCTGGTGCCTTGTGGTTTGGTTTCTCTATCCCTGGTGCCTTGTGGTTTGGTTTCTCTGTCCCTGGTGCCTTGTGGTTTGGCTCCTCTGTCCCTGGTGCCTTGTGGTTTGGTTTCTCTATCCCTGGTGCCTTGTGGTTTGGTTTCTCTGTCCCTGGTGCCTTGTGGTTTGGCTCCTCTGTCCCTGGTGCCTTGTGGTTTGGTTTCTCTATCCCTGGTGCCTTGTGGTTTGGCTCCTCTGTCCCTGGTGCCTTGTGGTTTGGCTCCTCTGTCCCTGGTGCCTTGTGGTTTGGCTCCTCTGTCCCTGGTGCCTTGTGGTTCGGCTCCTTTGTCTCTGGTGCCCTGTGGTTTGGTTTCTCTGTCCCTGGTGCCTTGTGGTTTGGTTTCTCTATCCCTGGTGCCTTGTGGTTTGGTTTCTCTGTCCCTGGTGCCTTGTGGTTTGGCTCCTCTGTCCCTGGTGCCTTGTGGTTTGGTTTCTCTGTCCCTGGTGCCTTGTGGTTTGGCTCTTTTGTCCCTGGTGCCTTGTGGTTGGGCTCCTCTGTCCCTGGTGCCTTGTGGTTGGGCTCCTCTGTCCCTGGTGCCTTGTGGTTGGGCTCCTCTGTCCCTGGTGTCTGGTGGTTTGGTTCCTCTGTCCATGGTGTCTGGTGGTTTGGTTCCTCTGTCCCTGGTGCCTTGTGGTTTGGTTCCTCTGTCCCTGGTGCTTTGTGGTTTGGTTTCTCTGTCCCTGGTGCCTTGTGGTTTGGTTTCTCTGTCCCTGGTGTCTGGTGGTTTGGCTCCTCTGTCCCTGGTGCCTTGTGGTTTGGCTCCTCTGTCCCTGGTGCCTTGTGGTTTGGCTCCTCTGTCCCTGGTGCCTTGTGGTTTGGCTCCTCTGTCCCTGGTGCCTTGTGGTTTGGTTTCTCTGTCCCTGGTGCCTTGTGGTTTGGCTCCTCTGTCCCTGGTGCCTTGTGGTTTGGCTCCTCTGTCCCTGGTGCCTTGTGGTTTGGTTTCTATGTCCCTGGTGCCTTGGGGTTTGGTTTCTCTGTCCCTGGTGCCTTGTGGTTTGGTTCCTCTGTCCCTGGTGCCTTCTGGTTTGGCTCCTCTGTCCCTGGTGCCTTGTGGTTCGGCTCCTCTGTCCCTGGTGCCTTGTGGTTCGGCTCCTTTGTCTCTGGTGCCCTGTGGTTTGGTTTCTATGTCCCTGGTGCCTTGTGGTTTGGTTTCTATGTCCCTGGTGCCTTGTGGTTTGGCTCCTCTGTCCCTGGTGCCATGTGGTTTGGCTCCTCTGTCCCTGGTGCCTTGTGGTTTGGTTTCTCTGTCCCTGGTGCCTTGTGGTTTGGCTCCTTTGTCCCTGGTGCCTTGTGGGTTGGTTTCTCTGTCCCTGGTGCCTTGTGGTTTGGTTTCTCTGTCCCTGGTGCCTTGTGGTTTGGCTCCTTTGTCCCTGGTGCCTTGTGGTTTGGTTTCTATGTCCCTGGTGCCTTGTGGGTTGGTTTCTCTGTCCCTGGTGCCTTGTGGTTTGGCTCCTTTGTCCCTGGTGCCCTGTGGTTTGGTTTCTATGTCCCTGCTGTCTGGTGGTTTGGTTCCTTAGTCAATGATACTGACCATGAGTTCTGCTGGTAACTATCCAGGGCTTTCCGCAGTTTGGCCCCCAGGAACCCGTTCTGCTCCGCTGCCCATTTAGTCCACCTGATGTAATAAGCAGAAACAAAAAGTGTCATCAAGTTGATCGTTGGGGGTTGAGGTGTGAGAATATTTGGTGACCACCCTTCCACCTTGGTGGACGCTCTATTGGAAGGTCACAGTGAGTCTAGAAGGACATAAAGTAAAAGCTTGTGACTTACACCACAGCATCATAGGGCAGCCGGTCCACCACCTGTGGGAGACCCTCTATCCAGAAGTTGGAGACGTGCACCGCTGCATCAATGTGGCCCCGGACAGCCGAGCGCAGGTAGTAGTAGTAGGCTGCGGACTGAACAAAGGTTTCACATCAGTGAGAGAGGAGGAGGATCCAGGATGTCCACAAGTAAAAGCGAGGGGTCCAGATAAGAGTGAAAACATGAGTCCCTGCTATGTGTACCCCTGGGGTCCATGCCAGGCCTGGAGGTGGTACCCAAACTACAGTCATGCCCTGGTTTTACTGGGCAGCACATTGTAGGATCATCATAATCTTGGAGGTTCTGGGCTTAGGACCACAGGAAAACTAGACATCAAGCTGAACGGCTGCACTCAATGTCTGGCAGCTGCTTCGAAAGCTACTACAATATTATCATATAGAGTGAATCCCATTGGTTTATGTTAGATCTGGAGGTGGCACCCTGCCTGTGCACATCATGGGCCTTTTATTAGGCAGCACAATGTATGAAGGGACTTGACTAAGGACCATTGGGCATCTAGATATGAAGCGAAATGGTGGTGCCCAAAGTCAGGCAGCTGCTCTACAAGCTATACAATATTATCACAGAATGCTTCAGGTGACGTGTGTGTCTCAAGGTGGTCCCGAGGTGGTACCTGGTCTACACACTTACATGGTTTTGGGGTTTCCCAAGGATCAGACCATAGAAGTTCAAAATTCCAAGATTAAATGGAGCCTCTGGGTTCCCCAGCTCATCGGCCCGCTCCCAGTACTCAACCGCCTTCTGGTAGTCCTTCTCGTACTGCTCGTAGTACCAGCCGAGACTGTTCAGTGCAGGAACAAAGTCCTGCAGGGGAGAAGGAAGTCACTGGATGGTAAAACCTGTGGGGCCCCGAGGTCTGGAAGCCGCGGGGGATGTATCTAGTGTGACCATTAGGGGAAACCATCAAGAAGGGAAGATTCATCCTACAAAGACCGGCCCCACCTTCCTGCACATCGCATGACCCAAATACCTGCTGACCCTTAGCTGTACCAGGAGTAAGGGTCCTACCATATCTGCCGCCTTCCTCAGGAACTCCAGCGCCTTCGGGATGTTCTGCTTCACTCCCTGACCCTGCAGCAGAAGAGCGGAAGAAATAAAGATGATAAAACGACCCCCAACCAACAGCCCAACAGCTCTCAATGTCCTCCATGGAGGATCATAGAAGAGAAACCAGAGGCAACTCAGAGACGTGACCTAAGAGACGTGGCAGAAGCACTCACCCTCAGCAGCACCACCCCGTAGTCGTACATCATCACAGGGTCTTTCATCTGCATGGCCCCCTTCTCGTAGAATTTCACCGCAGCCTCCGGGTTGGAGGAGATTCCCTGCTGACCCCAGAAGAGCATCCGGCTCACTGCTTGCTGATGACAAACAAGCGAGTGTCAGTGTACACTGCGACACCTGCCATACACCTGTTACCCTGTAGGCTCCTCGCCAGCCGACGCATTATCCTACTTATTACTCCGGAAGCCGAGTCACCAGACATCCTCAAAGTGTGAACTGCCAAGTCACCAGCCGGCCCATAAATCATCCCTCAGCATCAGCACGAGAATCCACTGTATAGACCATAGAGCTCAACCACCATCAGGACACCCCGGCCTCCTCCATATCCCCAACTACCGGCAGTAACTGAGGACACCCCCAGCCTCCTCCATATCCCCAACTACCGGCAGTAACTGAGGACACCCCCAGCCGCCTCCATATCCCCAACCAACGGCATTACCTGAGCTGAGGACACCCCCGGCCTCCTCCATATCCCCAACTACCGGCAGTACCTGAGCTGAGGACACCCCCGGCCTCCTCCATATCCCCAACCAACGGCAGTACCTGAGCTAAAGACACCCCCGGCCTCCTCCATATCCCCAACCAACGGCAGTACCTGAGGACATTCCCGGCCTCCTCCATATCCCCAACCAACGGCAGTACCTGAGCTGAGGACACCCCCAGCCTCCTCCATATCCCCAACTACCGACAGTACCTGAGCTAAAGACACCCCCGGTCTCCTTCATATCCCCAACTACCGGCAGTACCTGAGCTGAGGACATGCCCGGCCTCCTCCATATCCCCAACTACCGGCAGTACCTGAGCTGAGGACATGCCCGGCCTCCTCCATATCCCCAACTACCGGCAGTACCTGAGCTGAGGACACGCCCAGCCTCCTCCATATCCCCAACTACCGGCAGTAACTGAGGACACCCCCGGCCTCCTCCATATCCCCAACTACCGGCAGTACCTGAGCTGAGGACACCCCGGCCTCCTCCATATCCCCCACTCAGTAGCAGTACCTGAGCTGAGGACACCCCAGCCTCCTCCATATCCCCAACTACCGACAGTACCTGAGCTAAAGACACCCCGGGCCTCCTCCATATCCCCAACCAACGGCAGTACCTGAGCTGAGGACACCCCCGGCCTCCTCCATATCCCCAACCACCAGCAGTACCTGAGCATAGGACACCCCCGGCCTCCTCCATATCCCCAACTACCGGCAGTAACTGAGGACATTCCCGGCCTCCTCCATATCCCCAACCAACGGCAGTACCTGAGCTGAGGACACCCCCAGCCTCCTCCATATCCCCAACTACCGACAGTACCTGAGCTAAAGACACCCCCGGTCTCCTCCATATCCCCAACTACCGGCAGTACCTGAGCTGAGATCACGCCCGGCCTCCTCCATATCCCCCACACACTAGCAGTACCTGAGCTGAGGACACCCCAGCCTCCTCCATATCCCCAACTACCGACAGTACCTGAGCTAAAGACACCCCCAGCCTCCTCCATATCCCCAACTACCGACAGTACCTGAGCTAAAGACACCCCCGGTCTCCTCCATATCCCCAACTACCGGCAGTACCTGAGCTGAGGACACGCCCGGCCTCCTCCATATCCCCCACACACCAGCAGTACCTGAGCTGAGGACACCCCAGCCTCCTCCATATCCCCAACTACCGACAGTACCTGAGCTAAAGACACCCCCGGCCTCCTCCATATCCCCAACCACCGGCAGTACCTGAGCTAAAGACACCCCCGGCCTCCTCCATATCCCCAACCAACGGCAGTACCTGAGCTGAGGACACCCCCGGCCTCCTCCATATCCCCCACCACCAGCAGTACCTGGGCTGAGGACACCCCCTTTTTCCTCCATATCCCCAACCACCAGCAGTACCTGAGGACACCCCCTTTCTCCTCCATATCCCCCACCACCAGCAGTACCTGAGCTGAGGACACCCCGTTTCTCCTCCATATCCCCCACCACCAGCAGTACCTGAGGACACCCCCTTTCTCCTCCATATCCCCCACCACCAGCAGTACCTGAGCTGAGGACACCCCGTTTCTCCTCCATATCCCCCACCACCAGCAGTACCTGAGCTGAGGACACCCCCGGCCTCCTCCATATCCCCCACCACCAGCAGTACCTGAGCTGAGGACACCCCGTTTCTCCTCCATATCCCCCACCACCAGCAGTACCTGAGCTGAGGACACCCCCGGCCTCCTCCATATCCCCCACCACCAGCAGTACCTGAGCTGAGGACACCCCCGGCCTCCTCCATATCCCCCACCACCAGCAGTACCTGAGCTGAGGACACCCCGTTTCTCCTCCATATCCCCCACCACCAGCAGTACCTGAGCTGAGGACACCCCCGGCCTCCTCCATATCCCCCACCACCAGCAGTACCTGAGCTGAGGACACCCCCGGCCTCCTCCATATCCCCCACCACCAGCAGTACCTGAGCTGAGGACACCCCCGGCCTCCTCCATATCCCCCACCACCAGCAGTACCTGAGCTGAGGACACCCCTTGTCTCGCCTGGAACCTCAGCCACATGAAGAGATCATCATTTTCCTTTGTCTGTTGCTTTAAAACCTCCTCATCGGTCAGGCGGATATGTTCCACATAAGCCTAAGAAAGAGTCATCATTAGAGCTGTGTATAGAGGTAGGAGCACAGCAGTGTGAGGACTGATTACACATCTCTCCAGGGACAGTACATAACACTGGCTGCAGAGAGCACAGAGCACAGCAGTGTGAGGACTGATTACACATCTCTCCAGGGACAGTACATAACACTGGCTGCAGAGAGCACAGAGCACAGCAGTGTGAGGTCTGATTACACATCTCTCCAGGGACAATACATAACACTGGCTGCAGGGAGCACAGAGCACAGCAGTGTGAGGTCTGATTACACATCTCTCCAGGGATAATACATAACACTGGCTGCAGAGAGCACAGAGCACAGAGCATAGCAGTGTGAGGTCTGATTACACATCTCTCCAGGGACTATACATAACACTGGCTGCAGAGAGCACAGAGCACAGCAGTGTGAGGTCTGATTACATATCTCTCCAGGGACAATACATAACACTGGCTGCAGAGAGCACAGAGCACAGCAGTGTGAGGGATGATTACACATCTCTCCAGGGACAATACATAACACTGGCTGCAGAGAGCACAGAGCACAGCAGTGTGAGGTCTGATTACACATCTCTCCAGGGACAATACATAACACTGGCTGCAGAGAGCACAGAGCACAGCAGTGTGAGGTCTGATTACACATCTCTCCAGGCACAATACATAACACTGGCTGCAGAGAGCACAGAGCACAGCAGTGTGAGGTCTGATTACACATCTCTCCAGATTACATTATGTGTATTTTGTCTGCATTTTTAGGCCCAATTATTGCCGCACAATAGACCAGGAAAAAAATGGTCAGAGAGCAAAATTAAGGCGCAGTCCATGTAAGATTCTGGCGCACATCTCATGTCAGCATTTTTATGGCGCACGACTGATTATTACCGTCTACCCATTAGTTACTAACAGCCGTGCCCCACTTAAATACATCGGCTGTGCTTTCCAGAGACTGATCTCCGATGCCGACAGTCGTGCTTGCGCCAAAATTAGTAAATCCCCCCGAAAAAATCCTTGCGTTCTGTTGTATTTAAGATTGAAAAAAATCTACCAAAATCCGGAAGAAATGTGAAGGCAGATTTGACTGTGACTAGAGTAAGACACAAGATTTTACACCACAATTATGGAAGCAGCTTGGGTAGAATGGTTACTACAGCTTTGAGTGTGACTGGAGTATAAGACCTATTTATTGACAGAACTGTGTGTGCAGCTCTGGATGTGACTGGAGTATCAAAGCTCATGTAACTCATGTAGAGGGGCAGAGACATAGAGGATGACGCACCTGGTGCCTGTCCGGCTGCAGTCGGTCGGCCATCGTCTGGCGGGCGATGTTGGAGTAATATCCATAGGAGAGGTCGTAGTCCAGGGGGAAGCCGTCCACCCCCAGGTGATGCTTGTGCCCGAGGGACAGCAGAGAGAGGCGCTCGTCATTCTGCGCCGCGATGAGGCTGAACTTCAGGGCCTGGAGATGGAAAGAGAAAGCAATGACACAATAGTCGCCATGACCCCTGCACCCCCCCCACCCCTACCCGCTGTCTCTCACCTTAGCGGGGTCCCTCGTCACCCCCAGACCTGTCTGGTGCAGCACGGCCGCAGTGTATAGCGCAGGGTGATACCCCAGACACCCCGCCTGCAGCAGAAGCCCCATAGAGCGCCTCATCCTGGGGAAACCATCAGCAGCCAGGAGCCTCTTCTTATACACATTGTACAGGGCTTGACCCAAGAGCTCACCATTAAAGGTGACGTGACCTGAGAGACAAGTACCGGGCAGTAAGTGACTGGAGCAATCACAGGAGCTGCGCAGGGTCCATAGTCAGTGCTATTACCTGGCCGGCTCGCCCTCCTCCTCAGCAGCCGGGAGATGAGGCGTCTGCGCAGAGGTGGAGGAGAATCCAACATGGAGCAGCGCAGCACGGAGGAGCCGGCGCCGTAACGTGTCTGGTAATCATGGTAAAGGGCGGCACTCATCCCTGTGGTGCAGAACATTACATATATTACATATGGCTGCCCAGAAATCATCAGACCCCCTGCCTGGGAGACCACCACATGACTACTATGTAAGTAATATGTAACTACCATGGGACTACTATGTAACTACCATGGGACTACTATGTAACTACAATGTGACTACCACATGACAACTATGTAACTACCATGTGACTACCACATGACAACTATGTAACTACCATGTGACCCCCACATGACAACTATGTAACTACCATGTGACTACCACATGACAACTATGTAACTACCATGTGACTTCCGCATGACAACTATGTAACTACCAGGGGACTTCCGCATGACAACTATGTAACTACCATGTGACTACCACATGACAACTATGTAACTACCATGTGACTACCACATGACAACTATGTAACTACCATGTGACTACCACATGACAACTATGTAACTACCATGTGACTTCCGCATGACAACTATGTAACTACCATGTGACTACCACATGACAACTATGTAACTACCATGTGACTTCCGCATGACAACTATGTAACTACCATGTGACTACCACATGACAACTATGTAACTACCATGTGACTACCACATGAGAACTATGTAACTGCCATGTGACTACCACATGAGAACTATGTAACTACCATGTGACTTCTGCATGACAACTATGTAACTACCATGTGACTACCACATGACAACTATATTGTAACTACCATGTGACTACCACATGACAACTATGTAACTACCATGTGATTACCGCATGACAACTATGTAACTACCATGTGACTACCACATGACAACTATGTAACTACCATGTGAATACCACATGACAACTATGTAACTACCATGTGACTACCGCTTGACAACTATGTAACTACCATGTGACTACCACATGACAACTATGTAACTACCATTTGACTACCGCTTGACAACTATGTAACTACCATGTGACTACCACATGACAACTATGTAACTACCATGTGACTACCGCATGACAACTATGTAACTACCATGTGACTACCGCTTGACAACTATGTAACTACCATGTGACTACCACATGACAACTATGTAACTACCATGTGACTACCGCTTGACAACTATGTAACTACCATGTGACTACCGCTTGACAACTATGTAACTACCATGTGACTACCACATGACAACTATGTAACTACCATGTGACTACCGCTTGACAACTATGTAACTACCATGTGACTACCGCTTGACAACTATGTAACTACCATGTGACTACCACATGAGAACTATGTAACTACCATGTGACTTCTGCATGACAACTATGTAACTACCATGTGACTACCGCATGAAAACTATGTAACTACCATGTGACTACCACATGACAACTATGTAACTACCATGTGATTACCGCATGACAACTATGTAACTACCATGTGACTACCACATGACAACTATGTAACTACCATGTGAATACCACATGACAACTATGTAACTACCATGTGACTACCGCTTGACAACTATGTAACTACCATGTGACTACCGCTTGACAACTATGTAACTACCATGTGACTACCACATGACAACTATGTAACTACCATGTGACTACCGCTTGACAACTATGTAACTACCATGTGACTACCACATGACAACTATGTAACTACCATGTGACCACCACATGACAACTATGTAACTACCATGTGACTTCCGCATGACAACTATGTAACTACCATGTGACTACCACATGACAACTATGCAACTACCATGTGACTACCACATGACAACTATGTAACTACCATGTGAATACCACAAGACAACTGTGTAACTACCATGTGACTACCGCTTGACAACTATGTAACTACCATGTGACTACCACATGACAACTATGTAACTACCATGTGACTACCACATGACAACTATGCAACTACCATGTGACTACCACATGACAACTATGTAACTACCATGTGAATACCACAAGACAACTGTGTAACTACCATGTGACTACCGCTTGACAACTATGTAACTACCATGTGACTACCACATGACAACTATGTAACTACCATGTGACTACCACATGACAACTATGCAACTACCATGTGACTACCACATGACAACTATGTAACTACCATGTGAATACCACAAGACAACTGTGTAACTACCATGTGACTACCGCTTGACAACTATGTAACTACCATGTGACTACCACATGACAACTATGTAACTACCATGTGACTACCACATGACAACTATGTAACTACCATGTGACTACCACATGACAACTAACTACCATGTGACTACCGCATGACAACTATGTAACTACCATGTGATTACCGCATGACAACTATGTAACTACCATGTGACTACCACATGACAACTATGTAACTACCATGTGACTACCACATGACAACTATGTAACTACTGTGACTGCCGCATGACAACTATGTAACTACCATGTGACCGCCACATGACAACTATGTAACTACCATGTGACTTCCGCATGACAACTATGTAACTACCATGTGACTACCACATGACAACTATGTAACTACCATGTGACTACCACATGACAACTATGTATCTACCATGTGAATACCACATGACAACTATGTAACTACCATGTGACCACCACATGACAACTATGTAACTACCATGTGACTACCACATGACAATTATGTAACTACCATGTGACTTCCGCATGACAACTATGTAACTACCATGTGACTACCACATGACAACTATGTAACTACCATGTGACTACCACATGACAACTATGTAACTACCATGTGAATACCACAAGACAACTGTGTAACTACCATGTGACTACCACATGACAACTATGTAACTACCATGTGACTACCGCATGACAACTATGTAACTACCATGTGACTACCGCATGACAACTATGTAACTACCATGTGACTACCGCATGACAACTATGTAACTACCATGTGACTACCACATGACAACTATGTAACTACCATGTGACTACCACATAACAACTATGTAACTACCATGTGACTACCACATGACAACTATGTAACTACTATGTGACTGCCGCATGACAACTATGTAACTACCATGTGACCGCCACATGACAACTATGTATCTACCATGTGAATACCACATGACAACTATGTAACTACCATGTGACCACCACATGACAACTATGTAACTACCATGTGACTACCACATGACAATTATGTAACTACCATGTGACTTCCGCATGACAACTATGTAACTACCATGTGACTACCACATGACAACTATGTAACTACCATGTGACTACCACATGACAACTATGTAACTACCATGTGACTACCACAAGACAACTGTGTAACTACCATGTGACTACCGCTTGACAACTATGTAACTACCATGTGACTACCACATGACAACTATGTAACTACCATGTGACTACCGCATGACAACTATGTAACTACCATGTGACTACCGCATGACAACTATGTAACTACCATGTGACTACCACATGACAACTATGTAACTACCATGTGACTACCACATGACAACTATGTAACTACCATGTGACTACCACATGACAACTATGTAACTACTATGTGACTGCCGCATGACAACTATGTAACTACCATGTGACTACCACATGACAACTATGTAACTACCATGTGACCGCCACATGACAACTATGTATCTACCATGTGAATACCACATGACAACTATGTAACTACCATGTGACCGCCACATGACAACTATGTAACTACCATGTGACTACCACATGACAACTATGTAACTACCATGTGACTACCACATGACAACTATGTAACTACTATGTGACTGCCGCATGACAACTATGTAACTACCATGTGACTACCGCATGACAACTATGTAACTACCATGTGAATACCACAAGACAACTGTGTAACTACCATGTGACTACCACATGACAACTATGTAACTACCATGTGACTACCACATGACAACTATGTAACTACCATGCGACCACCACATGACAACTATGTAACTACCATGTGACTACCACATGACAACTATGTAACTACCATGTGAATACCACAAGACAACTGTGTAACTACCATGTGACTACCGCTTGACAACTATGTAACTACCATGTGACTACCACATGACAACTATGTAACTACCATGTGACTACCACATGACAACTATGTAACTACCATGTGACTACCACATGACAACTATGTAACTACCATGTGACTACCGCATGACAACTATGTAACTACCATGTGACTACCGCATGACAACTATGTAACTACCATGTGACTACCACATGACAACTATGTAACTACCATGTGACTACCACATGACAACTATGTAACTACCATGTGACTACCACATGACAACTATGTAACTACCATGTGACTACCACATGACAACTATGTAACTACTATGTGACTGCCGCATGACAACTATGTAACTACCATGTGACTACCACATGACAACTATGTAACTACCATGTGACTTCCGCATGACAACTATGTAACTACCATGTGACTACCACATGACAACTATGTAACTACCATGTGACTACCACATGAGAACTATGTAACTACCATGTGACTACCACATGACAACTATGTAACTACCATGTGACTACCACATGACAACTATGTAACTACCATGTGACTACCACGTGACAACTATGTAACTACCATGTGAGCATACCTCCCAACATTTGTCAAAGGGAAAGAGGGACAAAATGGCGGCACGCCTAGCGTGCCGTGGTGATCCCCCTAAGCCACACCCCCAATCACTCCCTGGCCATGCCCCAAATTTTAGCCATATTATAATACTAAAAATCATCTCAATAAAAAAATTAATAAATAATTATCCTCATTGGGATTTGAATCCAGAACCTGCAGTGTCCATGTACAATAATGACACAGCGTCTCAACCAACGGAGCTATAACTTCTGTGATTATCTAGGGGGAGAATTTCAGTAACTAAGAACTATGACTACTGTTACACTGTGACACAGATTTAATGCCTTGGTATATAGGGAGGGATCTTCTCAGAGATTATTGTAATTATTGAGACTATTATTATTATTATGGAGATGATTATTATTATTTTTACTATTATTAATAATCATCTCCATAATAATAAAAATAATAAAATTTATATTAATAATAATAATAATAGTCTCAATAATTACAATAATGATCTCTGAGAAAATCCCTCTCTATATATCAGTGCATTAGTCTGTGTCACAGTGTAAATGGCAGATAACACTTCTTAGTTACCAGAAATCCTCAGCTCTGTATCACTGGGCTTATAGCTCAGTTAGTTAGGCTCCTGTCTATGGTGCAGAGGGTCCCAGGTTCGAATCTCAGCCTGGCCAAAACTTTATGTAATTTAATTATATAAATAGCTTGTGTCTGGGGAAGCCCTGGAGACCATATATGGACAAATGCTGATCTGACCTGATGACGTGGTCCCTGCTCTCCGCTAAGCCGACACTTCTCTGAAAAGGATTCCCTCTCGATGTCTGCTCTGGGGAACCCTAGGAGATGCAGTGACCATATATGGACAGATACTGATCTGACCTGATGACGTGGTCCCTGCTCTCCGCTAAGCCGACACTTCTCTGAAAAGGATTCCCTCCCGATGTCTGCTCTGGGGAACCCTAGGAGATGCAGTGACCATATATGGACAGATGGTGATCTGAAGCTGATGACGTGGTCCCTGCTCTCTGCTAAGCCGACACATCTCTGAAAAGGATTCCCTCCCGATGTCTGTAGAAGCCATTCTGTACTGTGAGTTCAGACTTTCAAAGTATTTACTATGCGGACACAGCGCCGGGACACAGCGGGACCTGGGGGGAGAATCCGTGACAATCTCATAGCTGCCCGTGACGCGGGGCAGAGGTAAGAAAAACGGGAAAGTCTCGGCAAAATCGGGACGGTTGGGAGCTATGCAACTATGTAACTACCACATGACAACTAAGTAACTACCATGTGACCACCACCGCGCCCCCGCATACAACCCCTTGAGTTTCACGTCTTCACCTGATTTCTGCTTCTTTGATATAAAATTCTGGAACTTGGCAGAACATTCATCCTTAAAATCTGCGCATTTCTGGAACCAATGAGGAAGCTCGATGCTGTCCACCAGCCGCGGGGGCGGAGTCTGTGGGCGATAAATGAGTCATGTGACTGGTTCCCTCGCTGGCAGCCATGTTTTGGAGGGTCGGGTGACCTTACCCGGTGTATGGCCACAATCCTGTTCCTGTAGTAGACGCTCGGCCCGTAGTAGCCACTCAGCCCCTGCACGTATCTAGAGCCGCCAAGATGGAGACTCCCCGCCGTGTCCGAGAGCAGAACCGCATCCGAGAACCTGGAGGGCGGGGAAAAGGGGAGGGGTTAATATAGAAACCCCTCCTACTTATATATATATATATATATATATATACAGTGATTATACTCTACTCACAACTAGAGCTGCATCCACAATCCTGTAGTCTTCCTTGTTACAGGAGACGAGCGGAATAGTGACTGCAGCTCTAGATGTGACTGGAGTATAAATAGTATTAGGTTAATGTGAGCAGAGCCCCTATAGCGCCCCGTGTACGTTACCTGTATGTCATCTCTTGGACCTTATCCCCACAGGTAAACGTCAGGTTCCCCTGAAAATACAACAAGATAAGAGTCATCTCCATACCACAGCTCTGGATGTGACTGGAGTACAGGAGATCATAGAACAGCTAGATATTACTGCAGCTCTGGATGTGACTGGAGTACAGGAGATCATAGAACACTTAGATTTTACTGCAGCTCTGGATGTGACTGGAGTATGGGACATAATAGAACAGCTAGATATTACTGCAGCTCTGGATGTGACTGGAGTACAGGAGATTATAGAACATCTGGATATTACTGCAGCTCTGGGTGTGACTGGAGTATGGGTGATAATAGAACAGCTGGATATTATTGCAGCTCTGGATGTGACTGGAGTATGGGCGATAATAGAACAGCTGGATATTACTGCAGCTCTGGGTGTGACTGGAGTATGGGAGATAATAGAACAGCTGGATATGAATGCAGCTCTGGGTGTGACCGAAGTACAGGAGATTATAGAACAGCTGGGTGTTACTGCAGCTCTGGATGTGACTGGAGTATGGGACATAATAGAACAGCTAGATATTACTGCAGTTCTGGATGTGACTGGAGTAGAGGAGATTATAAAACATCTGGATGTTACTGCAGCTCTGGATGTGACTGGAGTAGAGGAGATTATAGAACAGCTGGATGTTACTGCAGCTCTGGATGTGACTGGAGTATGGGAGATAATTGATAAGCTGGATATTACTGTAGCTCTGGATGTGACTGGAGTATGGGAGATAATAGAACAGCTGGATATTAATGCAGCTCTGGATGTGACTGGAGTACAGGAGATCATAGAACAGCCAGATATTACTGCAGCTCTGGATGTGACTTGCAACTAAATTGTAATTACAGCATTAAATGCGACTGTAATTGTAAGTGTAGAACACAACCTGATGTAACAGCAGAATCATTACTGTAGCTGAACCAAAGCCGTAACTGCAGCTCTAGATGTGATTGGTAGATACATCATGACAGAATTGTGGCTGCAGCTTTTGGTGTGATTGGAACATAGATAATTCCATGACTATATTCTAGCTGCAGCTCTGGGTGTGACTGGAGCACAGATCGTTCCATGTAGCTTTGTAGCTGCAGCTCTGGGTGTGATTGGAGCATCAATCATCCTATTTAGTGTTGTAGCTGCAGCTCTGGGTGTGATTGGAGCATAGATCATCCTATTTAGCGTTGTAGCCGCAGCTCTGGGTGTGATTGGAGCATAGATCATCCTATTTAGCGTTGTAGCCGCAGCTCTGGGTGTGATTGGAGCATAGATCATCCTATTTAGCTTTGTAGCTGCAGCTCTGGGTGTGACTGGAGCACAGATCATCCTATTTAGTGTTGTAGCTGCAGCTCTGGGTGTGACTGGAGCACAGATCGTTCCATACAGCATTCACCATAGAGTATATATTATATATACTACCAGTGTGGAGTCCAATGTCAGCTGGATCTGGCACCACTGATACAAGGGCACGGACCCTCTGCTGAGGAACGCCTGCGCCTCTCGGGAGACCAGCTCCACCTGAACGTGCAGATGACCTGGAGGACAAGAAACATTTCAGTAATAATCGCCGTCCCCATTGTCTGGAGGTTTATCCTGAACAAACATCTGCGGTCAGTACCAGACGGGAACACGACAACACTTCCTGGCACAACCACATCCGGCCCGACTGCAGCAGTACAGAGGGTGTAAGGAGAGCAGGGGTGATACACAGGAGGGGGAGGAGACCTCCCAGCAGCACAGAGGGTGTAAGGAGAGCAGGGATGATACACAGGAGGGGGAGGAGACCTCCCAGCAGCACAGAGGGTGTAAGGAGAGCAGGGATGATACACAGGAGGGGGAGGAGTCCTCCCAGCAGCACAGAGGGTGTAAGGAGAGCAGGGATGATACACAGGAGGGGGAGGACACCTCCCAGCAGCACAGAGGGTGTAAGGAGAGCAGGGGTGATACACAGGAGGGGGAGGAGACCTCCCAGCAGCACAGAGGGTGTAAGGAGAGCAGGGATGATACACAGGAGGGGGAGGAGACCTCCCAGCAGCACAGAGGGTGTAAGGAGAGCAGGGATGATACACAGGAGGGGGAGGAGACCTCCCAGCAGCACAGAGGGTGTAAGGAGAGCAGGGATGATACACAGGAGGGGGAGGAGACCTCCCAGCAGCACAGAGGGTGTAAGGAGAGCAGGGATGATACACAGGAGGGGGAGGATTCCTCCCAGCAGCACAGAGGGAGTAAGGAGAGCAGGGATGATACACAGGAGGGGGAGGACACCTCCCAGCAGCACAGAGGGTGTAAGGAGAGCAGGGATGATACACAGGAGGGGGAGGAGACCTCCCAGCAGCACAGAGGGTGTAAGGAGAGCAGGGATGATACACAGGAGGGGGAGGACACCTCCCAGCAGCACAGAGGGTGTAAGGAGAGCAGGGATGATACACAGGAGGGGGAGGAGACCTCCCAGCAGCACAGAGGGTGTAAGGAGAGCAGGGATGATACACAGGAGGGGGAGGAGACCTCCCAGCAGCACAGAGGGTGTAAGGAGAGCAGGTATAATACACAGGAGGGGGAGGAGACCTCCCAGCAGCACAGAGGGTGTAAGGAGAGCAGGGATGATACACAGGAGGGGGAGGAGTCCTCTCAGCAGCACAGAGGGTGTAAGGAGAGCAGGGATGATACACAGGAGGGGGAGGAGTCCTCTCAGCAGCACAGAGGGTGTAAGGAGAGCAGGTATAATACACAGGAGGGGGAGGAGACCTCCCAGCAGTACAGAGGGTGTAAGGAGAGCAGGGATGATACACAGGAGGGGGAGGAGTCCTCTCAGCAGCACAGAGGGTGTAAGGAGAGCAGGGATGATACACAGGAGGGGGAGGAGACCTCCCAGCAGCACAGAGGGTGTAAGGAGAGCAGGGATGATACACAGGAGGGGGAGGAGACCTCCCAGCAGCACAGAGGGTGTAAGGAGAGCAGGGATGATACACAGGAGGGGGAGGAGACCTCCCAGCAGCACAGAGGGTGTAAGGAGAGCAGAGATGATACACAGAAGGGGGAGGAGACCTCCCAGCAGCACAGAGGGTGTAAAGAGAGCAGGGATGATACACAGGAGGGGGAGGAGACCTCCCAGCAGCACAGAGGGTGTAAGGAGAGCAGGGAGGATACACAGGAGGGGGAGGAGTCCTCCCAGCAGCACAGAGGGTGTAAGGAGAGCAGGCAGGATACACAGGAGGGGAAGGAGACCTCCCAGCAGCACAGAGGGTGTAAGGAGAGCAGGGGTGATACACAGGAGGGGGAAGAGACCTCCCAGCAGCACAGAGGGTGTAAGGAGAGCAGGGATAATAAACAGGAGGGGGAGGAGACCTCCCAGCAGCACAGAGGGTGTAAGGAGAGCAGGGTTGATACACAGGAGGAGGAGAAGACCTCCCAGCAGCACAGAGGGTGTAAGGAGAGCAGGGATGATACACAGGAGGGGGAGGAGACCTCCCAGCAGCACAGAGGGTGTAAGGAGAGCAGGTATAATACACAGGAGGGGGAGGAGACCTCCCAGCAGCACAGAGGGTGTAAGGAGAGCAGGGATGATACACAGGAGGGGGAGGACACCTCCCAGCAGCACAGAGGGTGTAAGGAGAGCAGGGATGATACACAGGAGGGGGAGGAGACCTCCCAGCAGCACAGAGGGTGTAAGGAGAGCAGGGATGATACACAGGAGTGGGAGGAGACCTCCCAGCAGCACAGAGGGTGTAAGGAGAGCAGGGATGATACACAGGAGGGGGAGGAGACCTCCCAGCAGCACAGAGGGTGTAAGGAGAGCAGGGATGATACACAGGAGGGGGAGGAGACCTCCCAGCAGCACAGAGGGTGTAAGGAGAGCAGGGATGATACACAGGAGGGGGAGGAGACCTCCCAGCAGCACAGAGGGTGTAAGGAGAGCAGGGATGATACACAGGAGGGGGAGGACACCTCCCAGCAGCACAGAGGGTGTAAGGAGAGCAGGGATGATACACAGGAGGGGGAGGAGACCTCCCAGCAGCACAGAGGGTGTAAGGAGAGCAGGGATGATACACAGGAGGGGGAGGAGACCTCCCAGCAGCACAGAGGGAGTAAGGAGAGCAGGGATGATACACAGGAGGGGGAGGACACCTCCCAGCAGCACAGAGGGTGTAAGGAGAGCAGGGATGATACACAGGAGGGGGAGGAGACCTCCCAGCAGCACAGAGGGTGTAAGGAGAGCAGGCAGGATACACAGGAGGGGGAGGAGACCTCCCAGCAGCACAGAGGGAGTAAGGAGAGCAGGGATGATACACAGGAGGGGGAGGACACCTCCCAGCAGCACAGAGGGTGTAAGGAGAGCAGGGATAATACACAGGAGGGGGAGGAGACCTCCCAGCAGCACAGAGGGTGTAAGGAGAGCAGGCAGGATACACAGGAGGGGGAGGAGACCTCCCAGCAGCACAGAGGGAGTAAGGAGAGCAGGCAGGATACACAGGAGGGGGAGGAGACCTCCCAGCAGCACAGAGGGTGTAAGGAGAGCAGGGATAATACACAGGAGGGGGAGGAGACCTCCCAGCAGCACAGAGGGTGTAAGGAGAGCAGGGATGATACACAGGAGGGGGAAGAGACCTCCCAGCAGCACAAAGTATTTCAGCAAATAGATAAATCCAGAGATTCCAGTGCAATGAGTCATGTGACATCTGCCGGATTATAATGGAATTATCTAATCCCAGATAATCCAAGACACGAGAGAGAGAACTGGAGCATGAAATACCGACACACCTGCTGATACACGGCAGAAGGACCTGTGTGATCAGTAATATACACGGCAGATGCACCTGTGTGATCAGTAATATACACTGCAGATGCACCTGTGTGATCAGTATTATACACGGCAGATGCACCTGTGTGATCAGTATTATACACGGCAGATGCACCTGTGTGATCAGTATTATACACGGCAGATGCACCTGTGTGATCAGTATTATACACGGCAGATGCACCTGTGTGATCAGTATTATACACGGCAGATGCACCTGTGTGATCAGTATTATACACGGCAGATGCACCTGTGTGATCAGTATTATACACGGCAGATGCACCTGTGTGATCAGTATTATACACGGCAGATGCACCTGTGTGATCAGTATTATACACGGCAGATGCACCTGTGTGATCAGTATTATACACGGCAGATGCACCTGTGTGATCAGTATTATACACGGCAGATGCACCTGTGTGATCAGTATTATACACGGCAGATGCACCTGTGTGATCAGTATTATACACAGCAGATGCACCTGTGTGATCAGTATTATACACGGCAGATGCACCTGTGTGATCAGTATTATACACCGCAGATGCACCTGTGTGATCAGTATTATACACGGCAGATGCACCTGTGTGATCAGTATTATACACGGCAGATGCACCTGTGTGATCAGTATTATACACCGCAGATGCACCTGTGTGATCATTATTATACACTGCAGATGCACCTGTGTGATCATTATTATACACGGCAGATGCACCTGTGTGATCATTATTATACACGGCAGATGCACCTGTGTGATCATTATTATACACGGCAGATACACCTGTGTGATCAGTATTATACACTGCAGATGCACCTGTGTGATCATTATTATACACGGCAGATGCACCTGTGTGATCAGTATTATACACGGCAGATGCACCTGTGTGATCATTATTATACACGGCAGATACACCTGTGTGATCAGTATTATACACTGCAGATGCACCTGTGTGATCATTATTATACACGGCAGATGCACCTGTGTGATCAGTATTATACACGGCAGATGCACCTGTGTGATCATTATTATACACGGCAGATGCACCTGTGTGATCAGTATTATACACGGCAGATGCACCTGTGTGATCAGTATTATACACGGCAGATGCACCTGTATTATACACCCATCCCCCCTCACCTGTGGCAGTCATCAGCAGCGCTGGGGTAATATAATTATGTCTCAGGTCCAGGTGGTAGAAAACGCCGCAGAAAGCGTTCGGACATCGCTGCGTAACAAAGACCCAGAAGATGAAGCTGCAACTACAGGGAGAGAAATCATCAGGTGATGATGGAACGCAGCTCTGGCTGTGACTAGAGAACAAACCACACCCGCAGTGTTTGATGTCCTCACCAGGAGCTGAGCCAACACCAGGGGGACATTATCAGACGTGACCTTGGTCTGCTGCTCATTTGCGCTGTTTATGCTGTTGTAATGCGTCTCAAAACGCAATGAAAATGAAACCAAAATGCAACGTGTGAACGCGGTCTGACAAAACGTCTCGGCCAAGGAATCATCACACAAGAGGTTCAGCAGCAGCTCAGCCACATGTTTTAGGCCCGTTCCACACGCATGCTGCCGGGAACGCACGGCCCGAACGCTGCACACCGGGAGTGAACTGACATGCCGTGCGTTCCCGGTAGCATGCATTGCGAGTGTGATGCGAGTTCATCGCATCACACTCGCAAGTGTGGAACGGGCCTCGGCACGTAATCATTAGGTACAACCTAATTTCTGCCTAGCTGGTAGAATGCGTTTTGAAAACCATGTGTTACGTGAGTGTGACTGCTCCGTACTATGCATTCGGTAAACACTGTGCAGATTCGCCCGGCTTGGGCCGTGTTCACATGTTCATTTTTTCGGATGCAGTTCCCAATGTCCTACCCAGGAGTAGAGAGAAAACAAGAGGAGGTGCAGCGTCTCGTTATATGTTCTGACCCGTTATCATCCACTCCGGCTTTTCGCTTTGGAAACTGCATCTGGAAAACGTAACGCGTGTCGCCGCCATCGGGTCGCGTTCACACCTGGCGTTTACCTTGCGCTTTGAAGCATGACACGAGCTGAAGAGACGTTGCTGTTAATAGTTGTGTTTACATTATTTACATTGCGTTAACATCGCTTTTTTTAATTGTTATTAAGCAAATCTCGTCTCCTCCGCTGTTGTGTCGTGTTCCAAATCGCAATGTAAACGCCACGTGTGACCGCGCCTAAACCTTTTAAGGAACTTGCTTGTCAATCCCACCTACAGCAGCCCCTGTATCCCTCAGATCCGCACCCCTAGGGTCCCGGGTGGTCAGATTTTGGGAGCTGTATATGATTTACCGAGGAGAGACTGAATCCCGCCGCCTCTGCGTCTCCAGAACGCGGTCTCCATACGGTTTTAGTGCACGGGTGACGCCATAGCTCTCCCCGGTGCTGGCGTACAGAAAGGACAGGAGCGGGACCACCTCTGCGGAGGAGAAGGGGAGGACAGGTAACATCACATATAATAGGAGCGTCGCCCTAAATTACTTGTCACAGCTGAGGGTTCTATGACACCATGTTACCTGCGCTGATACATTGTAACAGAGAGATTTGTGCTGCAGATGTGTTTAGCTCACGGAGGATGATCTGCAATGGAGACAAACCCTCAGCTGTGACAAGTATCAGTCCAGGATATTCCACAGGTGGAGGTTGTCCATCAGGTTCCCCCATGGACTGGACTCCTCATGGTTCTCCTCACCTTGTTCCACCGGACACTGTATTATCTTATCCTTGGAGAGATTCCATAGAAGGTCCTGGTCCCAGCGCAGGGACCTCCGGTGGTCTTTGTAAGGACGACTATATAGTGGCAGGGTCTTCATTACGTGGGACACTCTGACCACCGCCTCGCTGAATGAGAACCTGTCAGGTCTGTCCAAGTCCACGGGACGATCCGTGATCCAAGCTCTCAGCAGGACATCGGCCACCAGGACCGGCCGCCTCAGGAAATAGTCGTCCCTGTAGACCATCCCGTCTGGAAAGTCCAACCGCATTTCTTGGGTTGATTCCGTATCATTTGGGCCACAAGTCCAACGTTTCTTAAATATAGCGACCAAGGGCTTAGTGGGAGAAGAAGCCAAGATGTCTACGTGCACCACCTGCCTCCGGTCACAGTGGAAGAAGACGACCAGGACTGGACTCACAGAAACCTTCTCTGGAGGGTTCAGGAAGTCAACGAAGGATCTGCTGGTACTCCCTGGCTGAGATGTGACCATCTGGATCCAACAGCACTGGAAATAACAGAGAAGATCAGAACCAGAACACATCGGACTGCAGGTAGAAACAGAGAAGATCAGAACCAGAACACATCGGACTGCAGGTAGAGGGATTCAGGGAAACCCACATTAGTGGTGGAAACATTGAAAACTTACAGACCCATAAAATGTAAGTGTAAATAAGATTGAGGACCCCCTAAGGGCGCGATCACACGTGGGGTTAACGCATCCGCATTGAAACTCAATACAAAAGCTGAGGAGGAGATTTACCTGAATACATTTATGTTAACACTTGTGTTTACAAAATGCATCAGCAAACACGATGTCAACATAGAAAATGCGTTAACACAACGTTAGGGCACGTACTAACATTACTGTGTAAACATAAATGTAATTAGGAAAATATCAACGCGCCCTAAAAATAAATGATGTACTGAGGGTGATAGATGATAATGTACTGAGGGTGATAGATGACAATGTACTGAGGGTGATAGATGACAATGCGCTGAGGGTGATAGATGACAATGTACTGAGGGTGATAGATGACAATGTGCTGAGGGTGATAGATGATAATGTACTGAGGGTGATAGGTGACAATGTACTGAGGGTGATAGGTGACAATGTGCTGAGGGTGATAGATGACAATGTACTGAGGGTGATAGATGATAATGTACTGAGGGTGATAGATGACAATGTACTGAGGGTGATAGATGACAATGCGCTGAGGGTGATAGATGACAATGTACTGAGGGTGATAGATGACAATGTACTGAGGGTGATAGATGATAATGTACTGAGGGTGATAGATGACAATGTACTGAGGGTGATAGATGATAATGTACTGAGGGTGATAGATGACAATGTGCTGAGGGTGATAGATGATAATGTACTGAGGGTGATAGATGACAATGTACTGAGGGTGATAGATGATAATGTACTGAGGGTGATAGATGACAATGTGCTGAGGGTGATAGATGACAATGTGCTGAGGGTGATAGATGACAATGTACTGAGGGTGATAGATGACAATGCGCTGAGGGTGATAGATGACAATGTGCTGAGGGTGATAGATGACAATGTACTGAGGGTGATAGCTGATAATGTACTGAGGGTGATAGCTGATAATGTGCTGAGGGTGATAGATGACAGTGTACTGAGGGTGATAGATGACAATGTGCTGAGGGTGATAGCTGATAATGTGCTGAGGGTGATAGATGACAATGTACTGAGGGTGATAGATGACAGTGTACTGAGGGTGATAGATGACAGTGTACTGAGGGTGATAAATGACAATGTGCTGAGGGTGATAGATGACAGTATGCTGAGGGTGATAGCTGACAATGTGCTGAGGGTGATAGATGACAATGTACTGAGGGTGATAAATGACAATGTGCTGAGGGTGATAGATGACAGTATGCTGAGGGTGATAGATGACAATGTACCGAGGGTGATAGATGACAGTGTACTGAGGGTGATAGATGACAATGTACTGAGGGTGATAGGTGACAATGCGCTGAGGGTGATAGATGACAATGTGCTGAGGGTGATAGATGACAATGCACTGAGGGTGATAGATGACAATGCGCTGAGGGTGATAGATGACAATGCGCTGAGGGTGATAGATGATACTGTGCTGAGGGTGATAGATGACAGTATGCTGAGGGTGATAGATGACAATGTGCTGAGGGTGATAGGTGACACTGCGCTGAGGGTGATAGATGACAATGTGCTGAGGGTGATAGATGACACTGCGCTGAGGGTGATAGAGGACAATGCGCTGAGGGTGATAGGTGACAATGTGCTGAGGGTGATAGGTGACAATGTGCTGAGGGTGATAGGTGACAATGCGCTGAGGGTGATAGATGACAATGTACTGAGGGTGATAGATGACAATGTGCTGAGGGTGATAGATGACAATGTGCTGAGGGTGATAGATGACAATGTACTGAGGGTGATAGATGACAATGCGCTGAGGGTGATAGATGACAATGTGCTGAGGGTGATAGATGACAATGTACTGAGGGTGATAGATGACAATGTACTGAGGGTGATAGATGACAATGTGCTGAGGGTGATAGATGACAATGTGCTGAGGGTGATAGATGACAATGTGCTGAGGGTGATAGATGACAATGCGCTGAGGGTGATAGATGACAATGTACTGAGGGTGATAGCTGATAATGTACTGAGGGTGACAGCTGATAATGTGCTGAGGGTGATAGATGACAGTGTACTGAGGGTGATAGATGACAATGTGCTGAGGGTGATAGCTGATAATGTGCTGAGGGTGATAGATGACAATGTACTGAGGGTGATAGATGACAGTGTACTGAGGGTGATAGATGACAGTGTACTGAGGGTGATAGGTGACAATGTGCTGAGGGTGATAGGTGACATTGTGCTGAGGGTGATAGGTGACAATGTGCTGAGGGTGATAGGTGACAATGTGCTGAGGGTGATAGCTGATAATGTGCTGAGGGTGATAGATGACAATGTACTGAGGGTGATAGATGACAGTGTACTGAGGGTGATAGATGACAGTGTACTGAGGGTGATAGGTGACAATGTGCTGAGGGTGATAGGTGACAATGTGCTGAGGGTGATAGATGACAATGTGCTGAGGGTGATAGGTGACAATGTACTGAGGGTGATAGATGACAATGTACTGAGGGTGATAGGTGACAATGTACTGAGGGTGATAGGTGACAATGTGCTGAGGGTGATAGATGAGGTAGATGATGGTGATGCTTCCCCTTACCTGGCAGAGGATCAGACACAGTCCCTTCCTCGCTCCTCTTAGTCCCATTTCTTCTGTCACTTGGGCGTTTGTACCAGTTCTTGTCGTCTCCTCTCGATGGTCATCGTCCTGTGGTCAGCAGAAACCTCTGACCCCTGAGGAGCCCGTGCCCCCCCCCTCTCTGTATCGGGATGACGCTCCGTGTGATCTCCAGGATCCTGTCACTTATCAGCCTCGGGATCTCCTCTGGTCACCTGCACATAGAGGAGACATTGTGATACGTGGAGCCTCCTGCAGCCTCATTACCATCAGGGGTTAATCTGACGTCAGATATAAGTCACCTTAACCCTTCAGTCCCTGGACGTCTCCTCCAAGCCCCTGCAGGACCATACGATGAGGATGGACATGAAGATCTTGTAGCCAGTCCCCACCTCCATCACCTGGGACCAGGGTCATATCTGTAAGGAGGGAAGGGGCGGCAGCTGCAGCCATGTCCGGGCCCCGTACACCTAGGGGCCTCATGTAGAGGTACAGGGGGCAGCCACGTCCGGGCCCCGTACCCCTAGGGGCCTCATGTAGAGATACGGGGGCAGCCACTTCCGGGCCCCGTACACCTAGGGGCCTCATGTAGAGATACGGGGGCAGCCACGTCCGGGCCCCGTACACCTAGGGGCCTCATGTAGAGATACGGGGGCAGCCACGTCCGGGCCCCGTACACCTAGGGGCCTCATGTAGACATACGGGGGCAGCCACGTCCGGGCCCCGTACACCTAGGGGCCTCATGTAGAGATACGGGGGCAGCCACGTCCGGGCCCCGTACACCTAGGGGCCTCATGTAGAGGTACAGGGGGCAGTCACGTCCGGGCCCCGTACACCTAGGGGCCTCATGTAGAGGTACAGGGGGCAGCCACGTCCGGGCCCCGTACCCCTAGGGGCCTCATGTAGAGGTACAGGGGTGCTATGAATGGGCCCCTCGTTATGGGGTATAGTTCTGGCCGTTCTTAGGTCATCTAGATCCCTGGCAGCCATGTTGGTTATGACCCAGCTTTCCCAGGATCAGATGTATCTGAGGAACAGCTATAAAACTGACAGATGTTTGACACCTAAGGGCCTAAAGAATACAGAAGGTGCAATCGATCAACGTCTTGGAAGGAGTTAAAAGGCCTCATTACCATAGACGAGCGAGAGGTGAGTAAGACGCGGATGCGGAGCCGCTCCGCCGCTCTGCACACACTAAGCTCTGCGCT
This sequence comes from Engystomops pustulosus, assembly GCF_040894005.1. NCBI lineage: Eukaryota > Metazoa > Chordata > Amphibia > Anura > Leptodactylidae > Engystomops > Engystomops pustulosus. Next base: position 5,642,707 of record NC_092412.1, on the reverse strand, counting down.
GTTTGTCTAATGGGTGTGAAATCTGAGCAAACACAAGAATGGGAGCTCCAGGACATGGCAAAAATCATCATCCGTCACAGTGTGTCACCGCCGGGGATGGGGAGGATGGAGGACCCTGACCCCAGGAGCTCACAATCTATACCGGCTCAGCACATCATCGCGTTTGTTACCATGTATGGTCAGGTCTGACTGCACTGATACATTGTAACAAACTCTCCGCTGCAAGATGGTTTATTCGGAGGTTATAGAACTTTCCTTACAGAGATCTTATAAGTAGACAATACAGGTGTATAGTAGGTACTTACCTAGACAGCTACATACCTACCCACAGGTAAACAGCTAAATATACACATATCTATACATATACACAGATACAGTCACATGATTTGTAAAGCTACGGAATACACATATATAATATATATACACAGGTATACAGACAGGTACATATACAAGCAGGTACATTGGGACAGGTATATACACACAGGTACATTCAGATAGGTATGTGCACACAGGTACATATACATGCAGGTACATTCAGACAGGTACGAATACAGGTATATACACTCAGGTACATTCAGACAGGTATATACACACAGGTACATTCAGGCAAGTATATACACAGGTATATACACACAGGTACATTCAGACAGGTACATGCACAGGTATATACACACAGGTACATTCAGAGAAGGTACATGCACAGGTATATACACACAGGTACATTCAGACAGGTACATGCACAGGTATATACACAGGTACATTCAGAGAAGGTATATGCACATGTATATATACACAGTTACATTCAGACAGGTATATACACACAGGTACATTCAGACAGGTATATACACACAGGTACATTCAGACAGGTATATACACAGGTACATTCAGACAGGTACATGCACAGGTATATACACACAGTTACATTCCGACAGGTATATACACACAGGTACATTCAGACAGGTACATGCACAGGTATATACACACAGGTACATTCAGACAGGTATATGCACAGGTACATTCAGACAGGTACATGCACAGGTATATACACACAGTTACATTCAGACAGGTATATATAAACAGGTATATACACACAGATATGTACGCGCAGGATCACCACCACCACTGCCCTCACCTGTGCATCTGTCCTCTGTGTCCCGGATCCCTGATCCTGTTACTGCTCCTTTACACCCTCTGTTTACCTGCAGGAGGAGGAACAAGATGCTTCTTCCATGATCTCACCTATAGTTTGCTACAGGAGGGACAATAATTAACATAAAATAGTGACCACTGAGGGCTAGCCTACCGGGTCATCACACACTGAGGGCTACCCATCTGGGTCATCACAGCCTGAGGGCTACCCTGCCGGGTCATCACACACTGAGGGCTACCCATCTGGGTCATCAGAGACTGAGGGCTACCATACCGGGTCATCACAGGCAGAGGGCTACCCTACCGGGTCATCAATGTCTGAGGGCTACCCTACCGGGTCATTACAGGCAGAGGGCTACCCTACTGGGTCATCAATGTCTGAGGGCTACCCTACTGGGTCATCAATGTCTGAGGGCTATCCTACCGGGTCATCACAGACTGAGGGCTACCATACCGGGTCATCACAGCCTGAGGGCTACCCTACCGGGTCATTACAGGCAGAGGGCTACCCTACCGGGTCATCAATGTCTGAGGGCTACCCTACTGGATCATCAATGTCTGAGGGCTATCCTACCGGGTCATCACAGACTGAGGGCTACCATACCGGGTCATCACAGCCTGAGGGCTACCCTACCGGGTCATTACAGGCAGAGGGCTACCCTACCGGGTCATCAATGTCTGAGGGCTACCCTACTGGGTCATCGATGTCTGAGGGCTATCCTACCGGGTCATCACAGACTCAGGGCTACCATACCGGGTCATCACAGCCTGAGGGCTACCCTACCTGGTCATCACAGCCTGAGGGCTACCCTACCCGGTCATCACTGTCTGAGGGCTACCCTACCAGGGCATCACAGACTGAGGGCTACCCTACCCGGTCATCACTGTCTGAGGGCTACCCTACCGGGTCAACACAGCCTGAGGGCTACCCTACCGGGTCATCACAGCCTGAGGGCTACCCTACCGGGTCATCACAGCCTGAGGGCTACCCTACCAGGTCATCACAGCCTGAGGGCTACCCTACCGGGTCATCACAGACTGAGGGCTACCCTACCGGGTCATCAATGTCTGAGGGCTACCCTACCGGGTCATCAATGTCTGAGGGCTACCCTACTGGGTCATCAATGTCTGAGGGCTATCCTACCGGGTCATCACAGACTGAGGGCTACCATACCGGGTCATCACAGCCTGAGGGCTACCCTACCTGGTCATCACAGCCTGAGGGCTACCCTACCCGGTCATCACTGTCTGAGGGCTACCCTACCAGGGCATCACAGACTGAGGGCTACCCTACCCGGTCATCACTGTCTGAGGGCTACCCTACCGGGTCAACACAGCCTGAGGGCTACCCTACCGGGTCATCACAGCCTGAGGGCTACCCTACCGGGTCATCACAGACTGAGGGCTACCCTACCAGGTCATCACAGCCTGAGGGCTACCCTACCGGGTCATCACAGACTGAGGGCTACCCTACCGGGTCATCAATGTCTGAGGGCTACCCTACCGGGTCATCACAGACTGAGGGCTACCCTACTGGGTCATCACAGACTGAGGGCTACCCTACTGGGTCATCACAGACTGAGGGCTACCCTACGGGGTCATCACAAACTGAGGGCTACACTACTGGGTCATCACAAACTGAGGGCTACCCTAATGGGTCATCACAGACTGAGGGCTACCCTACGGGGTCATCACAAACTGAGGGCTACCCTACGGGGTCATCACAAACTGAGGGCTACCCTACGGGGTGATCAGAAACTGAGGGCTAGCCTACAGGGTGATCAGAAACTGAGGGCTACCCTACCGGGTCATCACAGATTTAGGGCTAGCCTACCGAGCATCGCCGACTGAGGGCTAGCCTACCAGGTCATCAGAAACTGAGGGCTACCCTATTGGGTCATCACAGACTGAGGGCTACCCTACCAGGTCATGACATACTGAAGGCTACCCTACTGGGACATCAGACTGAGAGCTAGCCTACTGGGTCATCACAGACTCAGGGCTACCCTACCGGGTCATCGGAGTCTGAAGGCTACCTTACAGGGCCACCGAGTACAGGGCTAAGCATGTAGAGGATGCCCCCTACAAGTTCACCAGGGAGTGCAGGGCTCAGCATGGAGAGGATGCCCCCTACAGGGTCACCAGGGAGTGCAGGGATCAGCATGGAGAGGATGCCCCCTACAGGGTCACCAGGGAGTGCAGGGCTCAGCATGGAATGGATGCCCACTACAGGGTCACCAGGGAGGGCAGGGCTCAGCATGGATAGGATGACCCCTACAGGGTCACCAGGGAGTGCAGGCCTCAGCATGGAGAGGATGTCCCCTACAGGGTCACCAAGGAGTGCAGGGCTTGGCATGGAGAGGATGCCCCCTACAGGGTCACCAGGGAGTGCAGAGCTCAGCATGGAGAGGATGCCCACTACAGGATCACCAGGGAGTGCAGGGCTCAGCATGGAGAGGATGCCCCCTACAGGGTCACCAGGGAGTGCAGGGCTCGGCATGGAGAGGATGCCCCGTACAGGGTCACCAGGGAGTGCAGAGCTCAGCATGGTGGATTCCCCCTACAGGGTCACCAGGGAGAGCAGGGCTCAGCATGGAGAGGATGCCCCCTACAGGGTCACCAGGGAGTGCAGGGCTCAGCATGGAGAGGATGCCCCCTACAGGATCACCAGGGAGTGCAGGGCTCAGCATGGAGAGGATGCCCCGTACAGGGTCACCAGGGAGAGCAGGGCTCAGCATGGAGAGGATGCCCCCTACAGGGTCACCAGGGAGTGCAGGGCTCAGCATGGAGAGGATGCCCCCTACAGGATCACCAGGGAGTGCAGGGCTCAGCATGGAGAGGATGCCCCGTACAGGGTCACCAGGGAGTGCAGAGCTCAGCATGGTGGATTCCCCCTACAGGGTCACCAGGGAGAGCAGGGCTTGGCATGGAGAGGATGCCCCCTACAAGGTCACCAGGGAGAGCAGGGCTTGGCATGGAGAGGATGCCCCCTACAAGGTCACCAGGGAGTGCAGGGATTGGCATGGAGAGGATGTCCCCTACAGGGTCACCAGGGAGTGCAGGGCTCAGCATGGAGAGGATGTCCCCTACAGGGTCACCAGGGAGTGCAGGGCTCAGCATGGAGAGGATGCCCCCTAGAGGGTCACCAGGGAGTGCAGGGCTCAGCATGGAGAGGATGCCCCCTACAAGGTCACCAGGGAGTGCAGGGATTGGCATGGAGAGGATTCCCCTACAGGGTCACCAGGGAGTGCAGGGCTCAGCATGGAGAGGATGTCCCCTACAGGGTCACCAGGGAGTGCAGGGCTCAGCATGGAGAGGATGCCCCCTACAGGGTCACCAGGGAGTGCAGGGCTCAGCATGGAGAGGATGCCCCCTACAGGGTCACTATGGAGTGCAGGGCTCAGCTTGGAGAGGATGCCCACTACAGGGTCACCAGGGAGTGCAGGGCTCAGCATGGAGAGGATGCCCCCTACAGGGTCACCAGGGAGTGCAGGCCTCAGCATGGAGAGGATGCCCCCTACAGGGTTACCAGGGAGTGCAGGGCTCAGCATGGAGAGGATGCCCCCTACAGGTCACCTGGTAATGCAGGGCTCAGCATGGAGAGGATGCCCCCTACAGGGTCACCAGGGAGTGCAGGGCTCAGCATGGAATGGATGCCCACTACAGGGTCACCAGGGAGGGCAGGGCTCAGCATGGATAGGATGACCCCTACAGGGTCACCAGGGAGTGCAGGTCTCAGCATGGAGAGGATGTCCCCTACAGGGTCACCAAGGAGTGCAGGGCTTGGCATGGAGAGGATGCCCCCTACAGGGTCACCAGGGAGTGCAGAGCTCAGCATGGAGAGGATGCCCACTACAGGATCACCAGGGAGTGCAGGGCTCAGCATGGAGAGGATGCCCCCTACAGGGTCACCAGGGAGTGCAGGGCTCGGCATGGAGAGGATGCCCCGTACAGGGTCACCAGGGAGTACAGAGCTCAGCATGGTGGATTCCCCCTACAGGGTCACCAGGGAGAGCAGGGCTCAGCATGGAGAGGATGCCCCCTACAGGGTCACCAGGGAGTGCAGGGCTCAGCATGGAGAGGATGCCCCCTACAGGATCACCAGGGAGTGCAGGGCTCAGCATGGAGAGGATGCCCCGTACAGGGTCACCAGGGAGTGCAGAGCTCAGCATGGTGGATTCCCCCTACAGGGTCACCAGGGAGAGCAGGGCTTGGCATGGAGAGGATGCCCCCTACAAGGTCACCAGGGAGAGCAGGGCTTGGCATGGAGAGGATGCCCCCTACAAGGTCACCAGGGAGTGCAGGGATTGGCATGGAGAGGATGCCCCCTACAGGGTCACCAGGGATTGCAGGGCTCAGCATGGAGAGGATGCCCCCTACAGGATCACCAGGGAGTGCAGGGCTCAGCATGGAGAGGAGGCCACCTACAGGGTCACCGGGGAGTGCAGGGCTCAGCATGAAGAGGATGCCCCCTACAGGGTCACCAGGGAGTGCAGGGCTCAGCATGGAGAGGATGCCCCCTACAGGGTCACCAGGGAGTGCAGGGCTCAGCATGGAGAGGATTCCCCTACAGGATCACCAGGGAGTGCAGGGCTCAGCATGGAGAGGATGCCCCCTACAGGGTCACCAGGGAGTGCAGAGCTCAGCATGGAGAGGATGCCCCCTACAGGGTCACCAGGGAGTGCAGGGCTCAGCATGGAGAGGAGGCCCCCTACAGGGTCACCAGGGAGTGCAGGGCTCAGCATGGAGAGGATTCCCCTACAGGATCACCAGGGAGTGCAGGGCTCAGCATGGAGAGGATGCCCCCTACAGGGTCACCAGGGAGTGCAGGCCTCAGCATGGAGAGGATGCCCCCTACAGGGTCACCAGGGAGTGCAGAGCTCAGCATGGAGAGGATGCCCCCTACAGGGTCACCAGGGAGTTTAGGGCTCAGCATGGAGAGGAGGCCCCCTACAGGGTCACCAGGGAGTGCAGGGCTCAGCATGGAGAGGATGCCCCCTACAGGGTCACCAGGGAGTGCAGGGCTCGGCATGGAGAGGATGCCCCCTACAGGGTCACCAGGGAGTGCAGGGCTCAGCATGGAGAGGATGCCCCCTACAGGGTCACCAGGGAGTGCAGGGCTCGGCATGGAGAGGATGCCCCCTACAGGGTCACCAGGGAGTGCAGGGCTCAGCATGGAGAGGATGCCCCCTACAGCGTCACCAGGGAGTGCAGGGCTCCGCATGGAGAGGATGCCCACTACAGGGTCACCAGGGAGTGCAGGGCTCAGTATGGAGAGGATGCCCCCTACATAGTTACCAGGGAGTGCAGGGCTCAGCATGGAGAGGATGCCCCCTACAGGGTCACCAGGGAGTGCAGGGCTCAGCATGGAGAGGATGCCCACTACAGGGTCACCAGGCAGTGCAGGGCTCAGCATGGAGAGGATGCCCCCTACAGGGTCACCAGGGAGTGCAGGGCTTGGCATGGAGAGGATGCCCCCTAAAGGATCACCAGGGAGTGCAGGGCTCAGCATGGAGAGGATGCCCCCTACAGGGTCACCAGGGAGTGCAGGGCTCAGCATGGAGAGGATGCCCCCTACAGGGTCACCAGGGAGTGCAGGGATTGGCATGGAGAGGATGACCCCTACAGGGTGACCAGGGAGTGCAGGGCTCAGCATGGAGAGGATGCCCCCTACAGGGTCACCAGGGAGTGCAGAGCTCAGCATGGAGAGGATGCCCCCTACAGGGTCACCAGGGAGTGCAGGGCTCAGCATGGAGAGGATGCCCCCTACAGGATCACCAGGGAGTGCAGGGCTCGGCATGGAGAGGATGCCCCCTACAGGGTCACCAGGGAGTGCAGGGCTCGGCATGGAGAGGATGCCCCCTACAGGGTCACCAGGGAGTGCAGGGCTCAGCATGGAGAGGATGCCCCCTACAGGGTCACCAGGGAGTGCAGGGCTCAGCATGGAGAGGATGCCCCCTACAGGGTCACCAGGGAGTGCAGGGCTCAGCATGGAGAGGATGCCCCCTACAGGGTCACCAGGGAGTGCAGGGCTCAGCATGGAGAGGATGCCCGCTACAGGGTCACCAGGGAGTGCAGGGCTCAGCATGGAGAGGATGCCCCCTACAGGGTCACCAGGGAGTGCAGGGCTCGGCATGGAGACGATGCCCCCTACAGGGTCACCAGGGAGTGCAGGGCTCAGCATGGAGAGGATGCCCCCTACAGGGTCACCAGGGAGTGCAGGGCTCAGCATGGAGAGGATGCCCCCTACAGGGTCACCAGGGAGTGCAGGGCTCAGCATGGAGAGGATGCCCCCTACAGGGTCACCAGGGAGTGCAGGGCTCAGCATGGAGAGGATGCCCGCTACAGGGTCACCAGGGAGTGCAGGGCTCAGCATGGAGAGGATGCCCCCTACAGGGTCACCAGGGAGTGCAGGGCTCGGCATGGAGAGGATGCCCCCTACAGGGTCACCAGGGAGTGCAGGGCTCAGCATGGAGAGGATGCCCCCTACAGGGTCACCAGGGAGTGCAGGCCTCAGCATGGAGAGGATAGCTGAGGTGCAGTATTAGACACATCCAGGGACAGTGGGGGCGCTGTAAGTCCTGTGCTTTGTGAAGTTCTTCCAGTGTGTATGAGCCCCAGGAGACGGCTAATGCCAGGCATTCACCACCAGATGGCGCCACCACCAAGGCCATAACTGCACACATCTTCCTGCCTTCTCTTATCATTATCTCTCATTGCTGTCAGTGAATGGGAACCTTATGATTACGTCATGAGGCATGAAATTCCCCCCCCCCCCCCCTGTACACAGCAGAGGGTTTGCTACAATGTATCCGTGTGGACCATTTATCTGGGAAATACAAAACATTGTAACAAACCTTCTGCTTTGATGGGGTCATGAAAGGCGGTGCCAGTGTCCCTACTTCTGTGTAGTTTTTAGTTATTAGGGCAAGTGAGAAGAAGCTATCACCCCCCCCCATGCGGTATATGACATGGTCTACTCCTCTATATAGAAGCTTCTGTAGAGGAATGGTCCATGTATCACTGCAGGGGGAGGGGGAAATGCAACAGAAGGGACAGAAAGTGACAAATCTCATCTCGCCGGGAGCCTGAGACAGAGACAGACTGTAAATCTCATAGACAGCAGTGCAGCAAGTGAGTGGCAAGGGGGTGGTTCTTCAATAAGATAGAGGGTGGAGCTTAAAAATGGGTTGAGTTTAATGTGGTTAGGAATGGAGCTTAAAATGGGTGGGGTTTAAATTGGTCAGGGGTGGAGTTGAAAGATGGGTGGGGCTTAAAGTGGTCGGGGGTGGAGTTGAAAGATGGGTGGGGTTTAAAGTGGTCGGGGGTGGAGTTGAAAGATGGGTTGGGTTTAAAGTGGTCAGGGGTGGAGTTGAAAGATGGGTGGGGTTTAAAGTGGTCGGGGGTGGAGTTGAAAGATGGGTGGGGTTTAAAGTGGTCGGGGTGGAGTTGGAAGATGGGTGGGGTTTAAAGTGGTCGGGGGCTGAACAAACTTAGCCCCATCCATTTTCCAAAAACCTTTAGTTTCACAAGTTCTAGCGCTGGAGGGGGTGAAATTTAGGACAATGTACAAGAGGGCGGAACCAGGGAGGAGCATCATGGAGCAGGGAGGAGCAGTGTCATAGTTAAGGCACCCTGAGGCCATTGTGAACGTGGAGCTGATCAGGATGTTTTCTCTTTCTGCAGATGTTAATATAATCGGATTATTCCTGGGACTCCAGGGGGTCTGTCATGGTGTTACCTGTCTGCTTCTGGGAAAGCTGGGTGATGGTCATGGCCGGTGTGATGAGTGAGAGACAGCCAGTGAAGCTGCAGCACAGATGGGCTCTGGTCACACCCAAGGAGCCCTTCAGGCTCATTAGCATAATTGTAAAAGTTGATTTCAGAAGGCAGGAGTGGATGGATAACAGATAGAAGAAGATACCACAGTCCCGGTGCCTGGAAGTCCCTGGTTTATCAGGATGGATTTTTCGCTTTGTGTGGTGGGCTAGAGAGCGGATGCCTTTAAGCTCTTAGCTCCCCTTTAAGGCTGGTTCTCCCCTTTAAGAGCTGTCTGCCACCTTAATAATCCTGCCCATTTATCATGTGGGGGTCATTTGGCGGCTTGAGAGGGAATGTTACATTGTTACTTTATTACACTGTTATGTATCTATTAGTGATGACATCACCAGGCAGTTATGACATCATCACGTCTCAGATGTACAGTTAGTTGCGCTGCAGCACAGCAGAGGAGGCGTTACTGTGTGTCTGTTCTTAGCTGTCACGGATCGGGGACAGAGATGTCTCATGAATATTTCAGGCCGCTCCGCTGCCGCTGTAATTAAAGACAAGAAACAACAATAGGACACGTTAACCCTTCACAGGGCGCTGCTGGGATGCCAGCTACTAAGAGGGGGGTCATGTGACATCCCCCACATGATGGACATGAGAGACATGACTGTGCTGTAGTGCTCTGTGCTGCTGTGAGCATCATCCACCCCCCACTATGGAACCTTACACTGCTGATAGTGGTTGTTATAGGACACCCGGGTTACACGTGTCAGTAACACAAGCCGCATGCTACATGTATGTGCAGGCCCGCGCTGGAGGAGTACAGCTCTATGCCAAAGGAGTATGGTGGAGTACAGCTCTATGCCAAAGGAGTATGGTGGAGTGCGGCTCTATGCCGGAGGAGTGTGGCTCTCTGCCGGAGGAGTGCTGCTCTCTGCCGGAGGAGTGCTGCTCTCTGCCGGAGGAGTGTGGCTCTTTGCGGGAGGAGTGTGGCTCTATGCCTGAGGAGTGCGGCTCTATGCTGGAGGAGTGTGGCTCGGGAGGAGTGTGGCTCTATGCCGGAGGAGTGTGGCTCGGGAGGAGTGTCGCTCTATGCCGGAGGAGTGTGGCTTGGTAGAAATGTGCCTCGGGAGGAGTGCGGCTCTATGCCGGAGGAGTGCAGCTCTATGCCCAGGGAGTGCGGCTCCATGCCCAGGGAGTGCGGCTCTATGCCGGAGGAGTGCAGCTCTATGCTGGAGGAGTGCGGCTTGTGAGCAGTGTGGCTTTATGCCGGAGGAGTGTGGCTCGGGAGGAGTGTGGCTCTATGCCTGATGAGTGTGGCTCAGGAGGAGTGTGGCTCAAGAGGAGTGCGGCTCTATGCTAGGGGAATGCGGCTCTGTGCCGGAGGAGTGTGGCTCGTAAGCAGTGCGTCTCTATGCTGGCGGAGTGCGGCTCTATGCTGGAGGAGTGCGGCTCTATGCCGGAGGAGTGTGGCTCGGGAGGAGTTTGGCTCAGGAGGAGTGCGGCTCTATGCCAGAGGAGTGCGGCTCGGGGGAAGTGCGGTTCTATGCCAGAGGAGTGCGGCTCTGTGGTGGAGGAGTGCGGCTCGGGGGAAGTGCGGTTCTATGCCAGAGGAGTGCGGCTCTGTGGTGGAGGAGTGCGGCTCGGGGGAAGTGCGGTTCTATGCCAGAGGATTGTGGCTCGGGAGGAGTGCGGCTTTGTGCCAGAGGAGTACGGTTCTGGGCCGGGGAAGTGCGGCTCTATGCCGGAGGAGTGTGTCTCTATGCCGGGGGAATGCGGCTCTGTGCCGGAGGAGTGTGGCTCGTGAGCAGTGCGGCTCTATGCTGGAGGAGTGCTGCTCTATGCCGGAGGAGTGTGGCTCGGGAGGAGTGCGGCTCTGTGCCAGAGGAGTGTGTCTCTATGCCGGGGGAATTAGGCTCTGTGCCGGAGGAGTGTGGCTCGTGAGCAGTGCGGCTCTATGCTGGAGGAGTGCGGCTCTATGCCGGAGGAGTGTGGCTCGGGAGGAGTGCGGCTCTGTGCCAGAGGAGTGTGTCTCTATGCTGGAGGAGTACCGTTCTGGACCGGAGAAGTACGGATCTATGTTGGAGGAGTATGAAGTATAAGACTATATATGATGCAGTGGTCTGTGTGGTCTTGGACCCTCCTTGTGGTACAGAACTTCCGCCCCAGTATAATAAGCGGCCTCTGGTACCTGGGGGGCCTGGTACAGACATGGCACAGGGGTGCAGATCATCTCTACCTGCAGACAACTACTTTATGATATACTGGGTGAGAACCAGACATGGCAGTGGAGGGGTTAACCCATGGAGCAGCCGATGATTACAGCGTCCTTGTATCTCTGCCTCCGGTGTAAGACGACATTATCGTCCAATCATCAGCTGCCGCCGTAATTAAATAGCTGTTTTGTTGTTGAGCGATAATCTCCTCGCTATCTGCCGGAGCGGGAATAACAGCGATAACTGCGACAAGATAATCCGACAGGTGGCGGCCGGCCAGACGCACACTCAGCTCTGCTACACCGCGACCATTATCACCCCGCCACATATTGTCCTCCCGTTACCTCCTGCTTCTCCAGATTATACCGTGTTCTGTATTGTTTTTATCTGTATGTAAATATGGAATAAAGAAGAGAAGATGATGGAGTCCAGGGATCGGGTCTCACAGGGCAGATCCTGAGCCGAGGAGCCTCTAAAAGGTATTATAAGGTTCTCTCTCCATCACCGCTGCCCCACTATGGTCCCAACAACCATACTGTCCATATCAGCTCCCTCCAGCAGGCTGCCTCCGGTCCTCTATGGTCCCAACACCCATAGTGTCCATATCAGCTCCCTCCAGTAGTCTCTGATGCTCCACTATGGTCCCAACAACTATACTGTCCATATTATGTCCTCTCCAGCAGGCTGCCACCTCTTCTCTATGGTCTCATCACCCATAGTGTCCATATGATGTCCTCTCCAGCAGGCTGCCACCTCTCCTCTATGGTCCCAACACCCGTAGTGCCCATACCGTCTACTCTCCATCAGGCTGCCACCTCTTCTCTATGGTCTCATCACCCATAGTGTCCATACCGTCTCCTCTCCAGCAGGCTGCCACCTCTCCTCTATGGTCCCAACACCCATAGTGTCCATACCGTCTCCTCTCCAGCAGGCTGCCACCTCTCCTCTATGGTCGCAACACCCGTAGTGCCCATACCGTCTACTCTCCATCAGGCTGCCACCTCTTCTCTATGGTCTCATCACCCGTAGTGTCCATACCGTCTACTCTCCATCAGGCTGCCACCTCTTCTCTATGGTCTCATCACCCGTAGTGCCCATACCGTCTCCTCTCCAGCAGGCTGCCACCTCTCCTCTATGGTCCCAACACCCGTAGTGTCCATACCGTCTCCTCTCCAGCAGGCTGACACCTCTTCTCTATGGTCTCATCACCCGTAGTGTCCATACCGTCTCCTCTCCAGCAGGCTGACACCTCTTCTCTATGGTCTCATCACCCGTAGTGTCCATACCGTCTCCTCTCCAGCAGGCTGACACCTCTTCTCTATGGTCTCATCACCCGTAGTGTCCATACCGTCTACTCTCCATCAGGCTGCCACCTCTTCTCTATGGTCTCATCACCCGTAGTGTCCATACCGTCTACTCTCCAGCAGGCTGCCACCTCTCCTCTATGGTCCCAACACCCATAGTGTCCATACCGTCTCCTCTCCAGCAGGCTGCCACCTCTCCTCTATGGTCCCAACACCTGTAGTGCCCATACCGTCTACTCTCCATCAGGCTGCCACCTCTTCTCTATGGTCTCATCACCCGTAGTGTCCATACCGTCTCCTCTCCAGCAGGCTGACACCTCTCCTCTATGGTCTCATCACCCATAGTGTCCATACCGTCTACTCTCCATCAGGCTGCCACCTCTTCTCTATGGTCTCATCACCAGTAGTGTCCATACCATGTCCTCTCCAGCAGGCTGCCACCTCTCCTCTATGGTCTCATCACCCGTAGTGCCCATACCGTCTCCTCTCCAGCAGGCTGCCACCTCTCCTCTATGGTCCCAACACCCGTAGTGCCCATACCGTCTACTCTCCATCAGGCTGCCACCTCTTCTCTATGGTCTCATCACCCGTAGTGTCCATACCGTCTACTCTCCAGCAGGCTGCCACCTCTCCTCTATGGTCCCAACACCCATAGTGTCCATACCGTCTCCTCTCCAGCAGGCTGCCACCTCTCCTCTATGGTCCCAACACCCGTAGTGCCCATACCGTCTACTCTCCATCAGGCTGCCACCTCTTCTCTATGGTCTCATCACCCGTAGTGTCCATACCGTCTCCTCTCCAGCAGGCTGCCACCTCTCCTCTATGGTCCCAACACCCGTAGTGCCCATACCGTCTCCTCTCCAGCAGGCTGCCACCTCTCCTCTATGGTCTCATCACCCATAGTGTCCATACCGTCTACTCTCCATCAGGCTGCCACCTCTCCTCTATGGTCTCATCACCCGTAGTGCCCATACCGTCTCCTCTCCAGCAGGCTGCCACCTCTCCTCTATGGTCCCAACACCCATAGTGTCCATACCGTCTCCTCTCCAGCAGGCTGCCACCTCTCCTCTATGGTCCCAACACCCATAGTGTCCATATGATGTCCTCTCCAGCAGGCTGCCACCTCTCCTCTATGGTCTCATCACCCGTAGTGCCCATACCGTCTCCTCTCCAGCAGGCTGCCACCTCTCCTCTATGGTCTCATCACCCATAGTGTCCATACCATGTCCTCTCCAGCAGGCTACGACGCTCGGCTCATGTGTATGGACTGGGCCAACACAATGGGAAGTGGGAATGTTGAATTCTAACATTTATTACCTCCACTCCCAAACATCGAGCATCATAGGGAACACAGAGGCCAACATACATGGGATGGTCAACCGATTTCTACCAGATGATCTGGTTCTGCCCATGTACACATGTAATACATGGCTGCCATACAAGTATCAGATATAAGCTCTGGGAGCTCTAGTGTTTTTGGAGGATCTTCGTCTTCTATGGAGCTGGTCAGATGGAGAGCAGCTTTCCCACATTCTATCGTTCCAGCCCATAGATTACACATGAGCGGACACGACCGTAATTCAGGCTTGAGATATGACGATGAGAATGATGGCACCTCGACTTCTTGACTTTATTGTGTCTATAGGCTGCAGGCTCCATGCAAGATCTGGTGCTGAGGCATCTGACTGTCATAAGAAACCATGTGAGACCTCATCCTATGAGGAAACCCATCCCTGTCACAAGTAAAGTCACCTAGCTCTAGTAACATCAGTAGCTACTGCGGAAATATGGATATCAGACCGGTACCAAACATCAAGAATCATCTCTAGACTAGATGCAAGTGTGAGCATAAGACTAGACGGTCTAAACCCCTGTCTGACAAAGGGAAGTTCAGAACCAGACCCAAGTGTGAACCTAGACCTGGAAACTCTGCCAGCCTTGATCTCCAGAGAAGACATGAGACTGGAGCCACATCATTTTATTATGATCAGAATCAGTGCTTGGAAACTATAAGAACTAAAAGAAGTCACAGACTTCTACTACCTGCACCGGGCAACTCTCATCTCTAGAAGACAACTGAGCCTGGACGCTCATCTTCCAATTCTCATCTGTAATCGACATCCAAGTCTATATCAATACCGCTCAGTATTCTCCTCTCTAGACAGAATCCAAATCTGTATCCAACAATTCTGATCCCTATTCAAGATCTACACTCACCGGCCACTTTATTAGGTACACCTGTCCAACTGCTCGTTAACACTTAATTTCTAATCAGCCAATCACATGGCGGCAGTGCATTTAGGCATGTAGACATGGTCAAGACAATCTCCTGCAGTTCTCCTGAGCATCAGTATGGGGAAGAAAGGAGATTTGTGGCCTTTGAACGTGGCATGGTTGTTGGTGCCAGAAGGGCTGGTCTGAGTATTTCAGAAACTGATGATCTACTGGGATTTTCACGCACAACCATCTCTAGGGTTTACAGAGAATGGTCCGAAAAAGAAAAAACATCCAGTGAGCGTCAGTTCTGTGGGTGGAAATGCCTTGTTGATGCCAGAGGTCAGAGGAGAATGGGCAGACTGGTTCGAGCTGATAGAAAGGCAACAGTGACTCAAATCGCCACCCGTTACAACCAAGGTAGGCAGAAGAGCATCTCTGAACGCACAGTACGTCCAACTTAGAGGCAGATGGGCTACAGCAGCAGAAGACCACACCGGGTGCCACTCCTTTCAGCTAAGAACAGGAAACTGAGGCTACAATTTGCACAAGCTCATCGAAATTGGACAGTAGAAGATTGGAAAAACGTTGCCTGGTCTGATGAGTCTCGATTTCTGCTGCGACATTCGGATGGTAGGGTCAGAATTTGGCGTCAACAACATGAAAGCATGGATCCATCCTGCCTTGTATCAGCGGGTCAGGCTGGTGGTGGTGGTGTCATGGATCCATCCTGCCTTGTATCAGCGGCTCAGGCTGGTGCTGGTGGTGTCATGGATCCATCCTGCCTTGTATCAGCGGTTCAGGCTGGTGGTGGTGGTGTCATGGATCCATCCTGCCTTGTATCAGCGGCTCAGGCTGGTGGTGGTGGTGTCATGGATCCATCCTGCCTTGTATCAGCGGGTCAGGCTGGTGGTGGTGGTGTCATGGATCCATCCTGCCTTGTATCAGCGGCTCAGGCTGGTGGTGGTGGTGTCATGGTGTGGGGAATATTTTCTTGGCACTCTTTGGGTCCCTTGGTACCAATTGAGCATCGTTGCAACGCCACAGCCTGCCTGAGTATTGTTGCTGCCCATGTCCATCCCTTTATGAGCACAATGTACCCTGTAACATCTGATGGCTACTTTCAGCAGGATAATGCGCCATGTCATAAAGCTGGAATCATCTCAGACTGGTTTCTTGAACATGACAATGAGGTCACTGGACTCAAATGGCCTCCACAGTCACCAGATCTCAATCCAATAGAGCATCTTTGGGATGTGGTGGAACGGGAGATTCGCATCATGGATGTGCAGCCGACAAATCTGCGGGAACTGTGTGATGCCATCATGTCAATATGGACCAGAATCTCTGAGGAGCTTCCAGCACCTTGTTGTATCTATGCCACGAAGAATTGAGGCAGTTCTGAAGGCAAAAGGGGGTCCAACCCGTTACTAGCATGGTGTACCTAATAAAGTGGCCAGTGAGTGTATTTCCACACAGTACCTTGGTCTGGACATGTGGCTGCAAAGTTTCATGTCAGATCTAGTCTCTTCTCTAGGATATTCTGGACCAATACCTGACACCTGTAATCTCTAAACAGGATCTGAGTCTGGACCTGCATCCAGCAATGCTTAGCTCTAGGCAGGATCTGGGTCTGGACTCAATCTCTACTCTTATCCCTAGAAAAGTTGTGAACATATTCCGGGCAGCTCTCGTCTCAAGAAAGGATCTGAGACCCGACCGATATCCAGCGACTTGAGATTTACCTGGAAAATCTCATCTCTAGGCAGGATCTGAGTCTTGGTATATTCCTGGACTGTCACATTTTGAGAGAAATTTAGGATCCTAGCACAGGGTTGGTGCATCAATTTAATGTACATCCATATGACACTCAGTCCATGTAATGACCTGTATTTTATATAACCATCTAATCTCTGGTTGATGTTCACATGGTGCAGACCATCTCCAGTGACAACCAGACAGTCGCTGATGGTTGTCTATGGTCCTTGTCTATGGTTCTTGTCTATGGTGCAGACCATCTCCAGTGATAACCACACAGTCGCTGATGGTTGTCCATGGTCCTTGTCTATGGTTCTTGTCTATGGTGCAGGCCATCTCCAGTTATAACCACTCGGTCATGGATGATTGTCTATGGACCTTGTCTATGGTTGTGTTCACACGGTGCAGACCATCTCCAGTGATAACCACACAGTCGCTGATGGTTGTCTATGGTCCTTGTCTATGGTTCTTGTCTATGGTGCAGACAATCTCCAGTGATAACCACACGGTCATGGATGGTTGTCCATGGTCATTGTCTATGGTTGTGTTCACACGGTGCAGACCATCTCCAGTGATAACCAGACAGTCATGGATGATTGTCCATGGTCGTTGTCTATGGTTGTGTTCACATGGTGCAGACCATCTCCAGTGACCGCCATCACGCCTGACCACCGTCCTTCCTTCTCTTCCACTTAGTTTGACCCAGTTGCCACGTCTTGTGCTTGTATAATAGTAACACCCAGCACTTTCTTATCTCTGCCGTAGAAGCTCTTCTCTGTCTTTAAGCTGTGAGATAAGTCGGAGCGTGGAAAATTCAGCGGAGAGATAGGAAGGCGAGGAGAGACGGAGCCTTTTAAATTGTTAATTAGTTTGGACAAACCGGATAAGACTTAATCTCAGAAGGTTTCGCGAAGTCCAAGTCTACGGAGAGTCTCAGACACAGAGCGGGAATTAACTCCTTACATGACACATCCAGCGCCGGAACGTTACACAACTGCTACGTTATTGTTACACTTTATCCTATTGTTTGTTAGTTGGCGCTTTTTATTCTTTGTGGTTATATTTGTACTATTTCATTATGTCATATATTTACACATTTTTATATTTTAGATGTCATTTCTTTTCTATAATACCGGGTGAGTAATTTCATGTACCGGTATGTACACAGGGGGATACTATATGTTGCTATAGGGGATGCTTTATTATCCACCGTGGGGCAACATTACTTTTTTGACTACTTTGGGGGGCCATGTGACTATATTAGATCCGATG
This sequence comes from Engystomops pustulosus, assembly GCF_040894005.1. Lineage (NCBI taxonomy): Eukaryota > Metazoa > Chordata > Amphibia > Anura > Leptodactylidae > Engystomops > Engystomops pustulosus. Next base: position 5,625,024 of record NC_092412.1, on the reverse strand, counting down.
GAGCCCCTGTGACATTATTGGATCCTATGGGACCCCTGTAACTGTATTGTCTACTTTTGGGCAGCATTACTTTTGACTACTGTGGGGGTCATGTGACTATATTGGATTCTTTGGAGCCCATGTGATTGGCTACTGTAGTGCATTGTTACCTTATTGGCTATTCTGGGGTCCCTGTGACTATATTGGCTACTGCAGGGCATTGTTACTTTATTGGCTACGTTGGAGCCCCTCTGACTATATTGGCTACTTTGGGGGCTCTGTGACTATATTGGCTACTTTGGGGGCTCTGTGACTATATTGGCTACTGCAGGGCATTGTTACTTTATTGGCTACTTTGGAGCCCCTCTGACTATATTGGCTACTTTTGGGCAGCATTACTTTTTTGACTACTGTGGGGGTCATGTGGCTATATTGGATTCTTTGGAGCCCATGTGATTGGCTACTGTCGTGCATTGTTACCTTATTGGCTACTTTGGGGGCTCTGTGACTATATTGGCTACTGCAGGGCATTGTTACTTTATTGGCTACTTTGGAGCCCCTCTGACTATATTGGCTACTTTGGGGGCTCTGTGACTATATTGGCTACTTTGGGGGCTCTGTGACTATATTGGCTACTGCAGGGCATTGTTACTTTATTGGCTACTTTGGAGCCCCTCTGACTATATTGGCTACTTTGGGGGCTCGGTGACTATATTGGCTACTTTTGGGCAGCATTACTTTTTTGACTACTGTGGGGGTCATGTGACTATATTGGATTCTTTGGAGCCCATGTGATTGGCTACTGTCGTGCATTGTTACCTTATTGGCTACTTTGGGGGCTCTGTGACTATATTGACTACTTTGGGGGCTCTGTGACTATATTGGCTACTGCAGGGCATTGTTACTTTATTGGCTACTTTGGAGCCCCTCTGACTATATTGGCTACTTTGGGGGCTCTGTGACTATATTGGCTACTGCAGGGCATTGTGACCTTATTGGCTACTTTGGAGCCCTCTGACTATATTGGATTCTATGGGGCCCCTGTGATTATGTTGGCTGCTGTGGGATACCGTTACTTTATTGGCTTCTGTGTGGACCCTACGACCTCTATTATCATTTTGGATGGGGTTGAAGTAGTGAAAGGCCCTTACATTTTTGTGTTGCTAAATTTTGGCTGGAAGAAGCTGACATGATGGCCAGGGTGAGATGAAAGAGATTCCTCAAAGATGTTATCTGTCAGTCATTACATTCACAGAAAATTTTTGTTTTACCCCATACCTCACAATTCTGCAGTATCCTCCCTGTGCTGTGACCCTCCGTTATCTTCTCCTATGACGGGAGCTACATGGAGACGTCTTATACTATCTCAGATTTATCATCTAGCATCACACTGTAGATAATCTGGTGCACTATAAGGCTGTCTAACTAATTCTGCTTGATTCTGGCTCTCTATCTATGTAGTCATATGGATTCTGATCCAGTTTCTATATATTAATCCTGGTTCTGGTTTTAAATTAATCTTGGTTCTGTTCCTGTATCTATGTAGTAATCTTGGTTCTGGCTCTGTATCTTTGCAGTAATCGTGGATCTGGTCTTGTGTCTAGGTAGTAAGCTTTGTTCTGGTGCTATTTCTATGTAATAATCTTGGTTTTGTTAATGTATCTATGTAGTACTTCTTGTACTGGTACAGTATTTATTGGTGATGGTCCTGATCTTGGTTCTGGCTCTGTATCTTTGCAGTAATCTTGGATCTGGTATTGTGTCTAGGTAGTAGTCTTGGTTCTGTTTCTGTATCTGGGTAGTAATCTTGGTTCTGGCTCTGTATCTTTGCAGTAATCGTGGATCTGTTCTTGTGTCTAGGTAGTAAGCTTTGTTCTGGTGCTATTTCTATGTAATAATCTTGGTTTTGTTAATGTATCTATGTAGTAATTCTTGTTCTGCTACTGTATTTATTGGTGATGGTCCAGTATCTATGTAGTAATCTTGGTTCTGGCTCTGTATCTTTGCAATAAGCTTGGATCTGGTTTTGTGTCTAGATAGTTATCTTGGTGCTGCTCCTGTATCTATGTAGTAATCTTGAATGTGGTCCTGTATTTGTTTAGTAGCTTGGTTCTGTATGGATGTAGTAAGCTTGGTGCTGGTCCTGTATCTATGTAGTAATCTTGTTTGTGGTCCTGTATAGTAGCTTGGTTCTGTATGGATGTAGTAAGCTTGGTGCTGGTCCTGTATCTATGTAGTAATCTTGTTTGTGGTCCTGTATAGTAGCTTGGTTCTGTATGGATGTAGTAAGCTTGGTGCTGGTCCTGTATCTATGTAGTAATCTTGTTTGTGGTCCTGTATAGTAGCTTGGTTCTGTATGGATGTAGTAAGCTTGGTGCTGGTCCTGTATCTATGTAGTGTTCTCAGTTGTAGTAATATTGGTTGTGGTGCTTTCTCCAAGGTATAATTTCTATGTAACAAGTTTTGTTATATTACTAGAACAGTCATAAACTTATACTATATATATATATATATACTACTACCACACCACATCGCAATCACAAGATGGAAAACTAACGTGCACGGGGAAGGGGGAGACTAAATGTAATAGAGGTGGAGGTCCTGCATCTTCGTGACCATCGTTTATTCTTATCACGCGGTCCCCGTCCGCTCTTCAGTCGCAGAACGCGTCTCCCATTCGTTATTACGAAACCTTCTCCTTTGATAATGGAAATCTCTGTCTTTAATTATTAACACGCAAGCTTAAAACTTGTCACCTTCTGAGTCCACGTGAAGCGCAGCTGCTTCCAGGCGGCCGCTCATGAAATATCCATGGACCTTCGCTGGTGGGGGGGCGGCGGGTGGTACATCCACTCCATGTGACACAGATACAGGAGCCGCATGAGTAAGGTCTGAAGGATGAGGCCTCCTTAATGCTGGCTCAGCATATTCACATGTAGAGTATGGGACACTTCTTTAAGGTTCTCCACCAGTTGTGGGACCTAGATTCAATGTTTATGTTGGAAAGGAACCCGGTGCTTATAGTTTATTTAGAGGAGATGTAACACTATGTATACATTTGGGAGGGTGACCATATGTTGTGCACCTGAAGGCCTCATCTTATGTTTCATTGTATGTAGATGGCTCTGACCACAGGGGAATAGTCTAAGACGACGCAACATGTTTAATAATTAAGAAACCAAAGTCTCGAATGACGTCTTTTTTTATTATTATTACATATAATAGTCCTTTATAACATGCAGGCATCATCATCAGAAGGCCATGATACACAGCGGATGGATTCTATGGTCAGTGATGATCTGAAGCCATGGCAGATGCCCTCAGAGGACCAAGTCGTGGAAAATGTAGACATCAACATGTCTGGAGAACCTGGGATCTTCATCGTGCCATCAGTATTAGTCGTGATCTACAGAAGAGTTGAGTTGAAGGCCAACATTAACTGACCTAGAAGGTATGTTGTTGGTGTTATGGTATCCTCATAGATTACATGAGCCTCAGGGGATCCTTGGAACAAATAGGGAGTCACCTGAGTATCATGAATTATAGATGTTATGGAAAGGAAGGATTGTCAGGCTTCATTTCCACCTCCTTCACGATTGGTCCCTATGAGATGCATGCTCCATTTATATGGGGCAGATGTTTCATGGGTTTCATGTTTAGACCCCCCAATGGTTAGGAAATAACTTGAAAGTATTGAAAATGTCTTGGAATAGCTTTTCTTCCTTGACACCCTGTGCTCATACAAGCAAGCCATAAAATGCCAAGAGTGTGTAAAGGACATTGGAGGAGGACACTGTCTGGAGAGTAACTGAGGTCTATGAAGGGGGCCTGAGGCCAATGGAGGAGGACACTGTCTGGAGAGTAACTGAGGTCTATGAAGGGGGCCTGAGGGCAATGGAGGAGGACACTGTCTGGAGAGTAACTGAGGTCTATGAAGGGGGCCTGAGGGCAATGGAGGAGGACACTGTCTGGAGAGTAACTGAGGTCTATGAAGGGGGCCTGAGGCCAATGGAGGAGGACACTGTCTGGAGAGTAACTGAGGTCTATGAAGGGGGCCTGAGGCCAATGGAGGAGGACACTGTCTGGAGAGTAACTGAGGTCTATGAAGGGGGCCTGAGGACATTGGAGGAGGACACTGTCTGGAGAGTAACTGAGGTCTATGAAGGGGGCCTGAGGGCAATGGAGGAGGACACTGTCTGGAGAGTAACTGAGGTCTATGTAGGGGGCCTGAGGGCAATGGAGGAGGACACTGCCTGGAGAGTAACTGAGGTCTATGAAGGGGGCCTGAGGCCAATGGAGGAGGACACTGTCTGGAGAGTAACTGAGGTCTATGAAGGGGGCCTGAGGACATTGGAGGAGGACACTGTCTGGAGAGTAACTGAGGTCTATGAAGGGGGCCTGAGGGCAATGGAGGAGGACACTGTCTGGAGAGTAACTGAGGTCTATGAAGGGGGCCTGAGGGCAATGGAGGAGGACACTGTCTGGAGAGTAACTGAGGTCTATGTAGGGGGCCTGAGGGCAATGGAGGAGGACACTGCCTGGAGAGTAACTGAGGTCTATGAAGGGGGCCTGAGGCCAATGGAGGAGGACACTGTCTGGAGAGTAACTGAGGTCTATGAAGGGGGCCTGAGGACATTGGAGGAGGACACTGTCTGGAGAGTAACTGAGGTCTATGAAGGGGGCCTGAGGGCAATGGAGGAGGACACTGTCTGGAGAGTAACTGAGGTCTATGAAGGGGGCCTGATGCCAATGGAGGAGGACACTGCCTGGAGAGTAACTGAGGTCTATGAAGGGGGCCTGAGGACATTGGAGGAGGACACTGTCTGGAGAGTAACTGAGGTCTATGAAGGGGGCCTGAGGGCAATGGAGGAGGACACTGTCTGGAGAGTAACTGAGGTCTATAAAGGGGGCCTGAGGCCAATGGAGGAGGACACTGTCTGGAGAGTAACTGAGGTCTATGAAGGGGGCCTGAGGGCAATGGAGGAGGACACTGTCTGGAGAGTAACTGAGGTCTATAAAGGGGGCCTGAGGCCAATGGAGGAGGACACTGTCTGGAGAGTAACTGAGGTCTATGAAGGGGGCCTGAGGACATTGGAGGAGGACACTGTCTGGAGAGTAACTGAGGTCTATGTAGGGGGCCTGAGGGCAATGGAGGAGGACACTGTCTGGAGAGTAACTGAGGTCTGTGGAGTCTGCAGGGGGACAGAGGGGTTTGGAGGGGGACTGAAGAGTCAAGAGACGGATTGAGTAGTTCTGAGGTGGACTGAGGGATTTCGAGGGTTCTGGAGAGAAACTGCGGTGTCTGGAGGGGATGGAGGAGTCTGGAGAGAAACTGCGGTGTCTGGAGGGGATGGAGGAGTCTGGAGAAGAACTGAGGAGTCTGGAGGAGGACTGATGGGTCTGAAGGTGGACTAAAGGATCATGGGGGAGATTGATGGTGGAATCTGCAGATTGATTGATGGGTCTGGAGATGGACTGAGGCATCTTGAGGGGAAAGAGACGTTGGGACGGAGAATGAGGGGTCCAGGGAAGAAATGAAGGGTCTGAAATGGGACTGGAACATTAGGGGTCTAAAGGGGGACTGAGAAGTCTGGAGGAGACAGTTGGGTTGTTTTCTGGGCAGGAGTTGGTCTTAAGAGAGAAGATCATTGAGTGTGAAAGGTGGCATTTATGGAGAGGACAGGAGAGTCTAGAAGGGGAAGGGAAGGAGTTGTCTGGATGGGAAATCATGAGGGGAAAGAGCAGTCTGGAGTGGGTGACAACAATTAAAAATGGAGTCTGAAAGGTGAAGGCTCGGACTGTAGATGTCCCAGGTTTGTGAAAAGAATAGAGAGGGCAGAAGATTGAGGAGACAGAGGGAGCTGGAGTTGGTAGAGGAGTCTCAAGGGAGTTTGCAGATGACAGAATGATCTGAAGGAGGACGAAGAGTCTGAATGGGGTCACCAACCAAGAGTCATATCTCCTTTGAGAGTAACGTAATTGCTAAACCTAATGCTACAGACACCTTCATATACATTAGATGGTTGTCCGCCGATACTACACTTCTTGTATGTGTGCCAAATTTAGAGAGTTCAGGTAAGACCAAGCAGCCGGATACCATTGGCAACATGATGTTTCTTTTCTATGGACAATATATATATAACTAGTTATTTTGTAGTAAATAATGAGACTAGAAGAGGAGCAACGAGAGGAGAATTACACATCTTGTAAGACTTTGCACATAATAGCTCATTACATAGCAGACCATGGCCTGACTGCTTGATCTTCTAGCAAAATCCATGCAACTAGATTGGAAATATTGCACCTAGTACATCCATGATGGGTCGAGAACCTTGGTTCCCTTAGTGTTTAGACAATGCATATTACATGGACCATCCACAGTCCATGAGAAAGAAAGGACTTCATTGCAACTGGGTCACTAGATGATCTGGAACAGGTTCAGACACCCATTCATGACTGGAAAGCTTTCCTATGGATGGTTCTTGCACTATATTAGGAAGACATATGATTTAACTGCATGGGCACCGATGTAGAGCTACACCCTGGTGTTATTAAGGAGACACAGCCAGGCTGGCTGGACAGAACAAAACTTCTGGAGAACCTTTAACCTGATCTATGAACGAGGCATCTCAGATGGCTTTCCCCATAATTAGCACACTCATGAAGAACACCATGATGAAGAACACCCACATGAAGAACCTGTCCATGACCTTGGCCACTTTTTTCCACTCCCCAGTCCTTTTATGTGCTGCCTTTTGCTCCCGAAAGCAGTTGGCCATGTATTCAATGTTTTTGAGTAGACGCTCGTTGTGGCACAGACATTGGATCTTGGGGCACTCACCGCACCCATGATCTTTACCACCCCCGCACTGATCGGAACTAATCCCGGCCTTTCCAGGCTCCCTCCAGGTACTATGGCCGTTGGTAGCAGCACTGTCCTTCCCCCAGTCCAAGTCTTCCTTCACAGCTGAGCCCTTGAGGTCGCCCTCCTGACAGTTTTTCAGTATGGCTGTGGGGTCCTCCTGTTTGGCTTGTCCATTCACGACCTGTACTTTGGGTGGTTTGTCGGCCTCAGACTTAGGTCTTCTGCAGCTCTCCCCCACCTCATAGACAAAAAATATCCTTGACATATATTGCAAGATATACTTCTTTGCCCACTTTGGGACGGGTTTTGCTTCTGGGCCGCAGTGGTGGATGTTCATTATAAAGATAGTGAGGGCAGTGGAGGCCGTAATCATTGTCATGGTGGCAATGTAATACTTCCCTGCAGAGAAAGAAACAACAATCAAGTCAGGAAGAAAGATAGAACAAAAGACAATGCAAAGCCAAAATATGGATGTTGTGGTTGAAGATATCTAAACCTCTAAAACAGCTGGAAGTCCTTGTCTATTAGTATTTTGGGCATAAGGTCCCACCTAACCATATATGAGAATATGAAGGGTAAATTCTTACCAACATTAGATCTGGGATTAATAATTAGTTATTCCCTAAAGGGAATAAAAGTTTTTGACATAGCGGAGGGTGAATCTGGTGCCCATTGCGGTTCCCTATTTTTACAATTTTTCCACCATTCGTACAATTTAGCTATTTGATCACCTACCTGAACTGTTCCCCAAAACTGGAAGGCATGCTCAAGATGTGATCACACTGGAGAAACTACATCTTTCCTGTTCCGTAAATTATTGTTCCCTGGTTTTACTTGTACTCACCGATGAGTGGCACATTTTCGGATGGTGGCATACTCTCAGCCACAAGCAGCTGGAAAACAGTGAGGGCCAACAGGACGGTGACACCTAGAGACACCTTCTCTCCAGAGTCCGCTGGGAGGTAGAACCCTAGCGGTGCCAGGAAGGAGATCATCACACAAGGAAGAAGAAGATTGAAGATGTAGAATGAAGCCCTCCTCTTCAGCATTAGGGTGTAGGTGACATCAGGGTACGGTTCCGAGCAGCACCCATAGGTGATCACGTTCTTCTTTGCTGGCATTCCCAGCACCTCCCACTCAACATTCTCCACAAAGTCTGTCAGATCCCCGGTGTCCAAATGGTTCAAGATGTCAATCTGATTCCCATTATAGGTCCAGGAGCCAAAGGTCAGACGACATTGCTGACCATCGAAAGGGAAGAAGGAGACGTCCACCTTACAGGAGCTCTTAGTGATGGCTGGAGAGTCCCACATGATCTGTCCATCGTATCTGATCACCACATTCGTCTCCATCGAGCCGGTAAACTGGTCATCAGCACTGGAAAAGGAAGGCAAATAATCATTCCCAGAATGTACCTGCAGAGCAGAAATCACAATCTGCTGGATGGAGAATGATTTTATTTATACCCCGGCAGGTTTTTTGGCTTTTCCCAACCAGCTGGAGAATACATGATGCTGGAAGATGTCTCGGAGAATCCACAACTTCAACCAAGACCTAGAGAACGCTTCCAACACTACTGAGGTCATTGGGGGTGACTATTAGACAGAGCTACCACATCATGACCTCTCAAGTGGAAGAGTCTACTGACCAGGAGGAACCTCAAGAGGAAGATGAAGGACAACATCTGAGCACCTAAGAGACAATGGAGCTTCTGTGATAATGTTTGTCAGATGGGGCAAGGAAAGAAGAACCTGGTTTCATCAGTGTCAATGGTTATGTGGAGCATACAAGATGTGTGGTCATCCCAGACAGCATTGCATCTGGAAAAGATCACACCTGCAGTGTAAAGCATGGTGCTGGAACAACAGTTATGTGGCCACAGAACTAATAGACACTGTGCAGAATGTCACCAGTAATGGTGGTCTACAAGTCTTTCGTCACCCAGCCTATATATGGCAGCCAGCAGGCATAAAAAATGCTGCTTTGGGTGAAAAATATTGTAGCTACAGCTGTGCAGGTGACGGCAGCAGAAGTTATGATGTATTGGGTTCCCAATTACTTGCTTTATGGGGATGTCCTCACAGATAGAGACCTCAAAACATGGCGGAGACCCCTCCCCGGGGATGTAGAACAAGTGCTTTATCCTGAGGTTCTGTTTCCAGTTATTAGATGTAATTCGGCCGCAGGGCTCCGAGAGTCACCTCTGCTGAAGAACATGAGCCGCCTCAGGCAGCAGCTGCACCTGCGATTGTGTTACACCTTCTCTCCGAGCCCTGGCACAGCATGGAGCCGAAATCCCTGCACCCTATGTCAGGACACGTGTAGCGCTTGGGGAAGGTCTCTGTGTCCATCATCTGCTGCTGTGCTGCCCTTATACTGAGCAGGCAGAGGGGGGCCCATAGACTGAGGGGCGAACAGGCAAAGGGAGACAAATAAGATGACCTAGTGGGGGCAGGATACTAGGGCAGGAGTGGGTCATTGTGGCAGGAGCAGATTGCATATTGTAAGGCACATGGTGAACTTGGTTATTGATGGAACGTCTCTAGAGAAAACAAAAAGTTGGTCCAATCAGGAAACCCAATGGTCCAAAAGTTCTAATATCATTCTTTAGGTCTGGAAAGCTTTACAAGGAATACATTATGAGCTAAGCTTCATTGTCTCTGTGGTGGCCATGGAGGTGAGCACCACGTAAACCTCCATGCTGCTCCTTGAGGCACCACATCCCTTTTTTGCATTGACTAAAAAGTTTAAGTTGAACTTTGGCAGCAGTGAGCAGGACAGTGATGGTTCTAAAGTTCTACTTGTACATTTTGGCCAAGAATGACCCATTGTCAACTTGACTGTCCACTTATCTGTGAGGGAGTCATATAGTGGGTGTCCTAGAAGAATCCAATAGGCCATACAGTAGTTACAATCTGAAGATCAATGAGTAAGGTCTGGAGAGCGTAACCTGGTGGTCAGGAATGGACTGTCCGCCATGATCACTTCTCGAAGGTTCTTCCCGAGGTGACATGGCTGGGTTAAATTTTCAGATTGGGTGGAGATAAATTCTGAGAAAATCTGAAGGAGCCAAGTAATCAATCATGAAGAATCATCTCCATTGGAGGAGTTGTTGGATGAACAAAACCAGGGAATTCTCTGGTGGGTCCAGGCTTCAAACCTTAATGTTCAGTAGAAGACAACTCAATTTGGAGGCTACTAGGAGCAACTGACTACGGGTTAATGAGGGGGGGGGGGGGTTGTCCCAGGAATAATTGTGTATGATGAAGTGAAGCCCACCATAGCACTTGGTGGAAACTACAACTACTAGGGTTTTGCCCCGGTGGTTGGTCTCTCTAAAGACCATAGTGTTGCCCAGTTGAGATGTCGTAGTCTTATCATGAGAAGGGGTCATGTGATGAAGATCTTTCAGGACTCTTCTCTGTAACAGTGATCCTGGGGGTCTCATACAAGCTACAGGGGGACGGTTTAGTTGTTTTGGGTTCATCCATTTTGGTTCAACTGAACAAGCAGAACTTTAGGACCATCGCAAAAGTAAACATGAGTCAACCTGATACCAATCTCTGTCCTTGTGACATAGTCATAATGTTCAGGTGGTGGTAGATGGTCACTTTGTCATCAGATGTCAACCTCACCAGTGCCGATTCCTGTCCTTGGTAAGATATGAAGGTGAATGCTACAGCTCAGCCAAGCTGTTGCTCTTGACTGCAGAACGGACACTTGAGGGTCTTGGTTTCCAAGGTCTTACCTGAGGAACCTGGATGATAATGAATATGGTCTCAGCCGTCCTACAGTCCAGGATATCAGCTGTACCCAGTGATGCAATGATACACGTCCACCTCATGTATCACTACATGACCAGGCAGAAGAGGTATTCAGGACTGCTGGATCTGTAAGGCGGCCATATTGTTTATCCTCCAGTTTCCTCCAGGATTCATGTGGACACTGGTGGGGCCAGACCCGGGCTGGAAGGAGTCAAGACGCACTGATGGGCCCCAACCTCCATCCGACCTACTTGTTATATAGGACTATATCAGGTCTCCATACATAACTGCTAGGTATACGGATGGTATCGAGCCCATCATAGTCGTCCTTGTTCCAGCGCAGGTAGGCGTCAAACCAAACCTGGCGGATCCACAGGTAGGCCATCAGGATCTGGTTCCGCTCATCCTGCAAGAGAGACAAAAGTCAGATCAAAGAGTGAGGAGGCCATGAGGAAAGGGGCCAAGAGTAGGGGGTCCATACATTATTGTGTGTGGGGTCTATATCAGGTAGGGGGTCCATACATTGCTGTGTGTGGGGTCTATCTCAGGTAGGGGGTCCATACATTGCTGTGTGTGGGGTCTATATCAGGTAGGGGGTCCATACATTGCTGTGTGGGGTCTATATCAGGTAGGGGGTCCATACATTGCTGTGTGGGGGGTCTATATCAGGTAGGGGGTCCATACATTGCTGTGTGGGGTCTATATCAGGTAGGGGGTCCATACATTGCTGTGTGTGGGGTCTATATCAGGTAGGGGGTCCATACATTGCTGTGTGTGGGGTCTATATCAGGTAGGGGGTCCATACATTGCTGTGTGTGGGGTCTATCTCAGGTAGGGGGTCCATACATTGCTGTGTGGGGGTCTATATCAGGTATGGGGTCCATACATTGCTGTGTGGGGTCTATATCAGGTAGGGGGTCCATACATTGCTGTGTGGGGTCTATATCAGGTAGGGGGTCCATACATTGCTGTGTGGGGTCTATATCAGGTAGGGGGTCCATACATTGCTGTGTGTGGGGTCTATATCAGGTAGGGGGTCCATACATTGCTGTGTGTGGGGTCTATATCAGGTAGGGGGTCCATACATTGCTGCGTGTGGGGTCTATATCAGGTAGGGGGTCCATACATTGCTGTGTGGGGGGTCTATATCAGGTAGGGGGTCCATACATTGCTGTGTGGGGGGGTCTATATCAGGTAGGGGGTCCATACATTGCTGTGTGGGGGGTCTATATCAGGTAGGGGGTCCATACATTGCTGTGTGTGGGGTCTATCTCAGGTAGGGGGTCCATACATTGCTGTGTGGGGGTCTATATCAGGTATGGGGTCCATACATTGCTGTGTGGGGTCTATATCAGGTAGGGGGTCCATACATTGCTGTGTGGGGTCTATATCAGGTAGGGGGTCCATACATTGCTGTGTGTGGGGTCTATATCAGGTAGGGGGTCCATACATTGCTGTGTGTGGGGTCTATATCAGGTAGGGGGTCCATACATTGCTGCGTGTGGGGTCTATATCAGGTAGGGGGTCCATACATTGCTGTGTGGGGGGTCTATATCAGGTAGGGGGTCCATACATTGCTGCGTGTGGGGTATATATCAGGTAGGGGGTCCATACATTGCTGTGTGGGGGGTCTATATCAGGTAGGGGGTCCTTACATTGCTGTGTGGGGTCTATATCAGGTAGGGGGTCCATACGTTTCTATCTGGGGTCCATATCATAAAGGGGGGTCATATATTACTGTGTGGGGGGGTCTATATCAGGTAGGGGGTCCATACATTGCTGTGTGGGGGGTCTATATCAGGTAGGGGCTGTGTGGGGTCTATATCAGGTAGGGGGTCCATACATTGCTGTGTGGGGTCTATATCAGGTAGGGGGTCCATACATTGCTGTGTGTGGGGTCTATATCAGGTAGGGGGTCCATACATTGCTGTGTGTGGGGTCTATATCAGGTAGGGGGTCCATACATTGCTGCGTGTGGGGTCTATATCAGGTAGGGGGTCCATATATTACTGTGTGGGGGTCTATATCAGGTAGGGGGTCCATACATTGCTGTGTGGGGTCTATATCAGGTAGGGGGTCCATACATTGCTGTGTGTGGGGTCTATATCAGGTAGGGGGTCCATACATTGCTGTGTGGGGTCTATATCAGGTATGGGGTCCATACATTGCTGTGTGGGGTCTATATCAGGTAGGGGGTCCATATATTACTGTGTGGGGGTCTATATCAGGTAGGGGGTCCATACATTGCTGTGTGGGGTCTATATCAGGTATGGGGTCCATACATTGCTGTGTGGGGGGTCTATATCAGGTAGGGGGTCCATACATTGCTGTGTGGGGTCTATATCAGGTAGGGGGTCCATACATTGCTGTGTGGGGTCTATATCAGGTAGGGGGTCCATACATTGCTGTGTGGGGTCTATATCAGGTAGGGGGTCCATACATTGCTGTGTGTGGGGTCTATATCAGGTAGGGGGTCCATACATTGCTGTGTGTGGGGTCTATATCAGGTAGGGGGTCCATACATTGCTGTGTGTAGGGTCTATCTCAGGTAGGGGGTCCATACATTGCTGTGTGGGGGTCTATATCAGGTATGGGGTCCATACATTGCTGTGTGGGGTCTATATCAGGTAGGGGGTCCATACATTGCTGTGTGGGGTCTATATCAGGTAGGGGGTCCATATATTACTGTGTGGGGGTCTATATCAGGTAGGGGGTCCATACATTGCTGTGTGGGGTCTATATCAGGTAGGGGGTCCATACATTGCTGTGTGTGGGGTCTATATCAGGTAGGGGCTGTGTGGGGTCTATATCAGGTAGGGGGTCCATACATTGCTGTGTGTGGGGTCTATATCAGGTAGGGGGTCCATACATTGCTGTGTGTGGGGTCTATATCAGGTAGGGGGTCCATACATTGCTGCGTGTGGGGTCTATATCAGGTAGGGGGTCCATATATTACTGTGTGGGGGTCTATATCAGGTAGGGGGTCCATACATTGCTGTGTGGGGTCTATATCAGGTAGGGGCTGTGTGGGGTCTATATCAGGTAGGGGGTCCATACATTGCTGTGTGGGGTCTATATCAGGTAGGGGGTCCATACATTGCTGTGTGTGGGGTCTATATCAGGTAGGGGGTCCATACATTGCTGTGTGTGGGGTCTATATCAGGTAGGGGGTCCATACATTGCTGTGTGTGGGGTCTATATCAGGTAGGGGGGTCCATACATTGCTGTGTGGGGTCTATATCAGGTAGGGGGTCCATACATTGCTGCGTGTGGGGTCTATATCAGGTAGGGGGTCCATATATTACTGTGTGGGGGTCTATATCAGGTAGGGGGTCCATACATTGCTGCGTGTGGGGTCTATATCAGGTAGGGGGTCCATACGTTGCTGTGTGGGGGGTCTATATCAGGTAGGGGGTCCATACGTTGCTATCTGGGGTCCATATCAGAAAGGGGGGTCATATATTACTGTGTGGGGGGTCTATATCAGGTAGGGGGTCCATACATTGCTGTGTGTGGGGTGTATATCAGGTAGGGGCTGTGTGGGGTCTATATCAGGTAGGGGGTCCATACATTGCTGTGGGGGGTCTATATCAGGTAGGGGGCCCATACATTGCTGTGTGTGGGGTCTATATCAGGTAGGGGGTCCATACATTGCTGCGTGTGGGGTCTATATCAGGTAGGGGGTCCATACATTGCTGTGGGGGGTCTATATCAGGTAGGGGGCCCATACATTGCTGCGTGTGGGGTCTATATCAGGTAGGGGGTCCATATATTACTGTGTGGGGGTCTATATCAGGTAGGGGGTCCATACATTGCTGTGTGGGGTCTATATCAGGTAGGGGATACATACATTGCTGTGTGGGGTCTATATCAGGTATGGGGTCCATACATTGCTGTGTGGGGTCTATATCAGGTAGGGGGTCCATATATTACTGTGTGGGGGTCTATATCAGGTAGGGGGTCCATACATTGCTGTGTGGGGTCTATATCAGGTATGGGGTCCATACATTGCTGTGTGGGGGGTCTATATCAGGTAGGGGGTCCATACATTGCTGTGTGGGGTCTATATCAGGTAGGGGGTCCATACATTGCTGTGTGGGGTCTATATCAGGTAGGGGGTCCATACATTGCTGTGTGTGGGGTCTATATCAGGTAGGGGGTCCATACATTGCTGTGTGTAGGGTCTATCTCAGGTAGGGGGTCCATACATTGCTGTGTGGGGGTCTATATCAGGTATGGGGTCCATACATTGCTGTGTGGGGTCTATATCAGGTAGGGGGTCCATACATTGCTGTGTGGGGTCTATATCAGGTAGGGGGTCCATATATTACTGTGTGGGGGTCTATATCAGGTAGGGGGTCCATACATTGCTGTGTGGGGTCTATATCAGGTAGGGGGTCCATACATTGCTGTGTGTGGGGTCTATATCAGGTAGGGGCTGTGTGGGGTCTATATCAGGTAGGGGGTCCATACATTGCTGTGTGTGGGGTCTATATCAGGTAGGGGGTCCATACATTGCTGTGTGTGGGGTCTATATCAGGTAGGGGGTCCATACATTGCTGCGTGTGGGGTCTATATCAGGTAGGGGGTCCATATATTACTGTGTGGGGGTCTATATCAGGTAGGGGGTCCATACATTGCTGTGTGGGGTCTATATCAGGTAGGGGCTGTGTGGGGTCTATATCAGGTAGGGGGTCCATACATTGCTGTGTGGGGTCTATATCAGGTAGGGGGTCCATACATTGCTGTGTGTGGGGTCTATATCAGGTAGGGGGTCCATACATTGCTGTGTGTGGGGTCTATATCAGGTAGGGGGTCCATACATTGCTGTGTGTGGGGTCTATATCAGGTAGGGGGGTCCATACATTGCTGTGTGGGGTCTATATCAGGTAGGGGGTCCATACATTGCTGCGTGTGGGGTCTATATCAGGTAGGGGGTCCATATATTACTGTGTGGGGGTCTATATCAGGTAGGGGGTCCATACATTGCTGCGTGTGGGGTCTATATCAGGTAGGGGGTCCATACGTTGCTGTGTGGGGGGTCTATATCAGGTAGGGGGTCCATACGTTGCTATCTGGGGTCCATATCAGAAAGGGGGGTCATATATTACTGTGTGGGGGGTCTATATCAGGTAGGGGGTCCATACATTGCTGTGTGTGGGGTGTATATCAGGTAGGGGCTGTGTGGGGTCTATATCAGGTAGGGGGTCCATACATTGCTGTGGGGGGTCTATATCAGGTAGGGGGCCCATACATTGCTGTGTGTGGGGTCTATATCAGGTAGGGGGTCCATACATTGCTGCGTGTGGGGTCTATATCAGGTAGGGGGTCCATACATTGCTGTGGGGGGTCTATATCAGGTAGGGGGCCCATACATTGCTGTGTGTGGGGTGTATATCAGGTAGGGGCTGTGTGGGGTCTATATCAGGTAGGGGGTCCATACATTGCTGTGTGGGGTCTATATCAGGTAGGGGGTCCATACATTGCTGTGTGTGGGGTCTATATCAGGTAGGGGGTCCATACATTGCTGTGTGGGGGGTCTATATCAGGTAGGGGGTCCATACATTGCTGTGTGTGGGGTCTATGTCAGGTAGGGGGTCCATACATTGCTGTGTGTGGGGTCTATATCAGGTAGGGGGTCCATACATTGCTGTGTGGGGGTCTATATCAGGTAGGGGGTCCATATGTTGCTATCTGGGGTCCATATCAGAAAGGGGGGTCATATATTACTGTGTGTGGGGTCTATATCAGGTAGGGGGTCCATACATTGCTGTGTGGGGGGTCTATATCAGGTAGGGGGTCCATATGTTGCTATCTGGGGTCCATATCAGAAAGGGGGGTCATATATTACTGTGTGGGGGTCTATATCAGGTAGGGGGTCCATACATTGCTGTGTGGGGTCTATATCAGGTAGGGGGTCCATACATTGCTGTGTGGGGGTCTATATCAGGTAGGGGGCCCATACATTGCTGTGTGGGGTCTATATCAGGTATGGGGTCCATACATTGCTGTGTGGGGGGTCTATATCAGGTAGGGGGTCCATACATTGCTGTGTGTGGGGTCTATCTCAGGTAGGGGGTCCATACATTGCTGTGTGTGGGGTCTATATCAGGTAGGGGGTCCATACATTGCTGTGTGGGGTCTATATCAGGTAGGGGGTCCATACATTGCTGTGTGGGGTCTATATCAGGTATGGGGTCCATACATTGCTGTGTGGGGGGTCTATATCAGGTAGGGGGTCCATACATTGCTGTGTGTGGGGTCTATATCAGGTAGGGGGTCCATACATTGCTGTGTGGGGGGTCTATATCAGGTAGGGGGTCCATATGTTGCTATCTGGGGTTCATATCAGAAAGGGGGGTCATATATTACTGTGTGGGGGTCTATATCAGGTAGGGGGCCCATACATTGCTGTGTGGGGTCTATATCAGGTAGGGGGCCCATACATTGCTGTGTGGGGTCTATATCAGGTAGGGGGTCCATACATTGCTGTGTGGGGGTGTATATAAGGTAGGGGGTCCATACATTGCTGTGTGTGGGGTCTATCTCAGGTAGGGGGTCCATACATTGCTGTGTGTGGGGTCTATATCAGGTAGGGGGTCCATACATTGCTGTGTGGGGTCTATATCAGGTATGGGGTCCATACATTGCTGTGTGGGGTCTATATCAGGTAGGGGGTCCATACATTGCTGTGTGTGGGGTCTATATCAGGTATGGGGTCCATACATTGCTGTGTGGGGGGTCTATATCAGGTAGGGGGTCCATACATTGCTGTGTGGGGTCTATATCAGGTATGGGGTCCATACATTGCTGTGTGTGGGGTCTATCTCAGGTAGGGGGTCCATACATTGCTATGTGGGGTCTATATCAGGTAGGGGGTCCATACATTGCTGTGTGGGGTCTATATCAGGTATGGGGCCCATACATTGCTATGTGGGGTCTATATCAGGTAGGGGGTCCTTACATTGCTGTATGGGGTCTATATCAGGTAGGGGGTCCTTACATTGCTGTATGGGGTCTATATCAGGTAGGGGGTCCATACATTGCCGTGTGGGGTCTATCTCAGGTAGGGGCTGTGTGGGGTCTATATCAGGGTGGGGGTCCCTGGGTGCAGACGTACCATGTCGATGATCTGGGACAGGGTGACCTGCAGCGTCACGTTCATGGCCTTGTCCATGTCCTCCACCGGCCGCAGGGCATTTGAGTAGTTGGTGAATAAGTCGCTCATCAGTTTGTAGGCGAAGCGCCCCTGAGCCCCCAGAACTCCTGGAATAAGAGGGGACACTGAGTATACAGAGCGGCTGTGGGGATCCTCACACTGCTGTTCTCTGTGCTATTATCCCTCCTCTCTGCTATGAGTCAAAGCTGTCACCTCCCGTACAATGAATATAAATCAGGATGTCACAGTCCTGCTGCTACTAACTACATACACAAAGGATTACACTCACACGCCAAAACCAATACCTAGAGAGCACAGAGCACAGCAGTGTGAGGACACGCCCCCAGTGCATTGACACATTAATATGCGACAGCACGAGTATATAAGAAACAGCGCACCGACCTCTCCAGCAGGTAAGTACAAAGCTCCACAGTATAAAAGATCACATAGAAACATAAGTAACAAATCAAAGGAAGAATGTAATAATAACAATAAATAGAATGTGACACAGTTATAATATTTACTCATTTATTGTTATTCTTTACCTTCTTATTGAGATTCACTTTGATTTGTTACTTAGATTTCTATGTAACCATTTATATTGTGGATCTTTGTACTTACCTGATGGAGAGGTCGGTGCCCAGGAAACGTTTCCAACTTCCAATACAGAAAGTCTTTTACACGATGATCCTCGTCATTCTGGGAGCGGCCGGGGGGGGGGGGGGGCACATTCTCTTTACTTATTTTTGCTATTTCTTTCATCTCTCCAGGGACAATACATAACACTGGCTGCAGAGAGCACAGAGCACAGCAGTGTGAGGTCTGATTACACATCTCTCCAGGGACAATACATAACACTGGCTGCAGAGAGCACAGAGCACAGCAGTGTGAGGTCTGATTACACATCTCTCCATAGACATAATACTGGCTGCAGAGAGCACAGAGCACAGCAGTGTGAGGTCTGATTACACATCTCTCTAGGGACAATACATAACACTGGCTGCAGAGAGCACAGAGCACAGCAGTGTGAGGTCTGATTACACATCTCTCTAGGGACAATACATAACACTGGCTGCAGAGAGCACAGAGCACAGCAGTGTGAGGTCTGATTACTGATATCTCCAGGGACAATACATAACACTGGCTGCAGAGAGCACAGAGCACAGCAGTGTGAGGTCTAATTACTGATCTCTCCAGGGACAATACATAACACTGGCTGCAGAGAGCACAGAGCACAGCAGTGTGAGGTCTGATTACACATCTCTCCTCGGATAATACATAACACTGGCTGCAGAGAGCACAGAGCACAGCAGTGTGAGGTCTGATTACACATCTCTCCAGGGACAATACATAACACTGACTGCAGAGAGCACAGAGCACAGCAGTGTGAGGTCTGATTACACATCTCTCCAGGGACAATACATAACACTGGCTGCAGAGAGCACAGAGCACAGCAGTGTGAGGTATGATTACACATCTCTCCAGGGACAATACATAACACTGGCTGCAGAGAGCACAGAGCACAGCAGTGTGAGGTCTGATTACACATCTCTCTAGGGACAATACATAACACTGGCTGCAGAGTGCACAGAGCACAGCAGTGTGAGGTCTGATTACACATCTCTCCAGGAACAATACATAACACTGGCTGCAGAGAGCACAGAGCACAGCAGTGTGATGTCTGATTACACATCTCTCCAGGGACAATACATAACACTGGCTGCAGAGAGCACAGAGCACAGCAGTGTGAGGTCTGATTACACATCTCTCCAGGGACAATACATAACACTGGCTGCAGAGAGCACAGAGCACAGCAGTGTGAGGTCTGATTACACATCTCTCCAGGGACAATACATAACACTGGCTGCAGAGAGCACAGAGCACAGCAGTGTGAGGTCTGATTACACATCTCTCCAGGGACAATACATAACACTGGCTGCAGAGAGCACAGCAGTGTGAGGACATGTCCCCATAGCCATATTTGAAAATGTGCATATTCCTGGACAACCCCTTTAATGCACCAGGATCACCTCTCCCAGACTCACTCACACACTGCACAGTTCTCGCAGTTAACAGGCAGCAATGAGGGATAGAGCGACACGCTCGATAGGATTACAACTAATTCACAGATGTACAAGGAGATCTCCGGAGCCGGGAGGATCTACAGGGAGATCTATTACATGTAATCACAAGGGAAAGCAGGACACCCCTCCCCCCCCCCACCCCCCCAAATATTCTGCAGTCCCATGTAACACAACAGATAACACAGTGATATCTCTGAGTACAGATCATGTAGTAGATGTGACCTGCAGTCCCATGTAACATCACAGATAACACAGTGATATCTCTGAGTACAGATCATGTAGTAGATGTGTCCTGCAGTCCTATGTAACACCACAGATAACACAGTGATATCTCTGAGTACAGATCATGTAGTAGATGTATCCTGCAGTCCTATGTAACACCACAGATAACACAGTGATATCTCTGAGTACAGATCATGTAGTAGATGTGTCCTGCAGTCCTATGTAACACCACAGATAACACAGTGATATCTCTGAGTACAGATCATGTAGTAGATGTGTCCTGCAGTCCTATGTAACACCACAGATAACACAGTGATATCTCTGAGTACAGATCATGTAGTAGATGTGTCCTGCAGTCCTATGTAACACCACAGATAACACAGTGATATCTCTGAGTACAGATCATGTAGTAGATGTGTCCTGCAGTCCTATGTAACACCACAGATAACACAGTGATATCTCTGAGTGCAGATCATGTAGTAGATGTGCCCTGCAGTCCCATGTAACACCACAGATAACACAGTGATATCTCTGAGTACAGATCATGTAGTAGATGTGTCCTGCAGTCCTATGTAACACCACAGATAACACAGTGATATCTCTGAGTACAGATCATGTAGTAGATATGTCCTGCAGTCCTATGTAACACCACAGATAACACAGTGATATCTCTGAGTGCAGATCATGTAGTAGATATGTCCTGCAGTCCTATGTAACACCACAGATAACACAGTGATATATCTGAGTACAGATCATGTAGTAGATGTGTCCTGCAGTCCTATGTAACACCACAGATAACACAGTGATATCTCTGAGTACAGATCATGTAGTAGATGTGACCTGCAGTCCTATGTAACACCACAGATAACACAGTGATATCTCTGAGTACAGATCATGTAGTAGATGTGTCCTGCAGTCCTATGTAACACCACAGATAACACAGTGATATCTCTGAGTACAGATCGTGTAGTAGATGTGTCCTGCAGTCCTATGTAACACCACAGATAACACAGTGATATCTGAGTACAGATCATGTAGTAGATGTGTCCTGCAGTCCCATGTAACAGCACAGATAACACAGTGATATCTCTGAGTACAGATCATGTAGTAGATGTGACCTGCAGTCCTATGTAACAGCACAGATAACACAGTGATATCTCTGAGTACAGATCATGTAGTAGATGTATCCTGCAGTCCTATGTAACACCACAGATAACACAGTGATATCTCTGAGTACAGATCATGTAGTAGAGGTGTCCTGCAGTCCCATGTAACACCACAGATAACACAGTGATATCTCTGAGTACAGATCATGTAGTAGATGTGTCCTGCAGTCCTATGTAACACCACAGATAACACAGTGATATCTCTGAGTACAGATCATGTAGTAGATGTGTCCTGCAGTCCTATGTAACACCACAGATAACACAGTGATATCTCTGAGTACAGATCATGTAGTAGATGTGACCTGCAGTCCCATGTAACACCACAGATAACACAGTGATATCTCTGAGTACAGATCATGTAGTAGATGTGTCCTGCAGTCCTATGTAACACCACAGATAACACAGTGATATCTCTGAGTACAGATCATGTAGTAGATGTGTCCTGCAGTCCTATGTAACACCACAGATAACACAGTGATATCTCTGAGTACAGATCATGTAGTAGATGTGTCCTGCAGTCCTATGTAACACCACAGATAACACAGTGATATCTCTGAGTACAGATCATGTAGTAGATGTGTCCTGCAGTCCTATGTAACACCACAGATAACACAGTGATATCTCTGAGTACAGATCATGTAGTAGATGTGTCCTGCAGTCCTATGTAACAGCACAGATAACACAGTGATATCTCTGAGTACAGATCATGTAGTAGATGTGTCCTGCAGTCCCATGTAACACCACAGATAACACAGTGATATCTCTGAGTACAGATCATGTAGTAGTGTCCTGCAGTCCTATGTAACACCACAGATAACACAGTGATATCTCTGAGCACAGATCATGTAGTAGATGTCACCTGCAGTCCCATGTAACAGCAGCAGTACAGTTGTGGTGTCACTCACCTGGTATGAGGTATAGACAGCAGGTGATGAGGGGCAGCAGTCTCATGGTGAGTGCTGTGGGGGTGCGGCTGGATTTGTGGGGTTCAGGCCATAGAGGGGTCCTGGGTGCTGGGTGACCCCAGGCTGAGCGCTGCACCCTGTGCGGTTGTCCCCCTGCCTCCCTGGCTGTGCTGCATGTCTCGGTGTCCTCTCCTCTCGCTGGGTCGCAGTCCTCTCTCTGGTCCTCCCTCTCTCTCCTGTCTGTCAGTCTCTGCTCCTCCTCACTGTCTCCAATCCTCTCGGATCACTTTGTATATAACGCAGCTGAGACCCCCAGGAGATGTCTCGTGTTCCCCACTTCTGCGCAAAACCCCTGACAACCTTCTGTGCAGTCTACACGGTTGTCAGTGAACTGTTTTGGATCTGCACAGGACCCTCCTGTGCAGTCACTGTGTGCAGTCTCCCCCTTCTGTGCAGTCACTGGGGGTCATTTACTAAGGGCCCGATTCGCGTTTTCCCGACGTGTTACCCGAATATTTCCGATTTGCGCCGCTTGTACATGAATTGCCCCGGGTTTTTGGCGCACGCGATCGGATTGTGGCGCATCGGGGCCGGCATGCGCGCGACAGAAATCGGGGGGGCGTGGCCGAACGAAAACCCGACGTATTCGGAAAAACCGCCGCATTTAAAAACCGAAAATGTGTCGCTTGGGGAGCGCTCACCTTCACCTTCTATGGGATGGTGCATTCCGGGGCGTTAAGATTATTTTCGGCGCTGCAGCGCCACCTGGTGGACGGCGGAGGAACTACCATCTTAAATCCCAGCCGGACCCGAATCCTGTGCAGAGAACGCGCCGCTGGATCGCGAATGGGCCGGGTAAGTAAATGTGCCCCACTGTGTGCAGACTCTCTCTCCTGTGCAGTCACTGTGTGCATTCTCTTTCTCCTGTGCAGTCACTGGGGCAAATTTACTTACCCGGTCCATTCGCGTTCCAGCGGCGGCTTCTCCGCTCTGGATTCAGGTCCGGCCGGGATTTAATAAGGTAGTTCTTCCGCCGTCCACCAGGTGGCGCTGCTGCGCTGAAAGTAAACTCATCGCGCCGGAATGCACCGAGCTGGACCAGGTGAAGGTAAGCGGTCCTTATGCGACACATTTTCGGTTTTTAAATGCGGCGGTTTTTCCGATTACGTCGGGTTTTCGTTCGGCCACGCCCCCCGATTTCCGTCGCGCGCATGCCAGCGCCGATGCGCCACAATCCGATCGCGTGCGCCAAAATCCCGGGGCAATTTAAGTACAAGCAGCGCAAAACGGAAATATTCGGGTAACACGTCGGGAAAACGCGAATCGGGCCCTTAATAAATGACCCCCACTGTGTGCAGTCTCCCCCTCCTGTGCAGTCACTGTGTGCAGTCTCTCTCTCCAGTGCAGTCACTGTGTGCAGTCTCTCCCTCCTGTGCAGTCACTGTGTGCAGTCTCTCCCTCCTGTGCAGTCACTGTGTGCAGTCTCTCCCTCCTGTGCAGTCACTGTGTGCAGTCTCTCCCTCCTGTGCAGTCACTGTGTGCAGTCTCTCCCTCCTGTGCAGTCACTGGGGGTCATTTACTAAAGGCCCGATTCGCGTTTTCCCGACGTGTTACGCGAATATTTCCGATTTGCGCCGATTGTACCTGAATTGCCCCGGGATTGTGGCGCACGCGATCGGATTGTGGCGCATCGGCGCCGGCATGCGCGCGACGGAAATCGGGGGGCGTGGCCGAACGAAAACCCGACGTATTCGGAAAAACCGCCGCATTTAAAAACCGAAAAAGTGTCGCTTGGGGAGCGCTTACCTTCACTTGGTCCGAGGTGGTGAATTCCGGCGCGATGAGATGACTTTCAGCGCAGCAGCGCCACCTGGTGGACGGCGGAAGAACTACATTCATAAATCCCGGCCGGACCCGAATGCAGAGCAGAGAACGCGCCGCTGGATCGCGACTGGACCGGGTAAGTAAATGTGCCCCACTGTGTGCAGTCTCCCCCTCCTGTGCAGTCACTGTGTGCAGTCTCTCCCTCCTGTGCAGTCACTGTGTGCAGTCTCCCCCTCCTGTGCAGTCACTGTGTGCAGTCTCCCCTTCCTGTGCAGTCACTGTGTGCAGTCTCTCCCACCTGTGCAGTCACTGTGTGCAGTCTCCCCCTCCTGTGCAGTCACTGTGTGCAGTCTCCCCCTCCTGTGCAGTCACTGTGTGCAGTCTCCCCCTCCTGTGCAGTGATTGTGTGCAGTCTCTCCCTCCTGTGCAGTCACTGTGTGCAGTCTCCCCTCCTGTGCAGTCACTGTGTGCAGTCTCTCCCTCCTGTGCAGTCACTGTGTGCAGTCTCCCCCTCCTGTGCAGTCACTGTGTGCAGTCTCCCCCTCCTGTGCAGTCTCCCCTTCCTGTGCAGTCTCTCCCTCCTGTGCAGTCACTGTGTGCAGTCTCCCCCTCCTGTGCAGTCACTGTGTGCAGTCTCCCCCTCCTGTGCAGTCTCCCCTTCCTGTGCAGTCTCTCCCTCCTGTGCAGTCACTGTGTGAAGTCTCTCCCTCCTGTGCAGTCACTGTGTGAAGTCTCCCCCTCCTGTGCAGTCACTGTGCGCAGTCTCCCCCTCCTGTGCAGTCACTGTGCGCAGTCTCCCCCTCCTGTGCAGTCACTGTGCGCAGTCTCCCCCTCCTGTGCAGTCACTTTGCGCAGTCTCCCCCTCCTGTGCAGTCACTGTGCGCAGTCTCCCCCTCCTGTGCAGTCACTGTGTGCAGTCTCCCCCTCCTGTGCAGTCACTGTGCGCAGTCTCCCCCTCCTGTGCAGTCACTGTGCGCAGTCTCCCCCTCCTGTGCAGTCATTGTGCGCAGTCTCCCCCTCCTGTGCAGTCACTGTGTGCAGTCTCCCCTTCCTATGCAGTCACTGTGTGCAGTCTCCCCCTCCTGTGCAGTCACTGTGTGCAGTCTCCCCCTCCTGTGCAGTCACTGTGTGCAGTCTCCCCCTCCTGTGCAGTGATTGTGGGCAGTCTCCCCTTCCTGTGCAGTCACTGTGTGCAGTCTCTCCCTCCTGTGCAGTCACTGTGTGCAGTCTCCCCCTCCTGTGCAGTCACTGTGTGCAGTCTTTCCCTCCTGTGCAGTCACTGTGTGCAGTCTCCCCCTCCTGTGGAGTCACTGTGTGCAGTCTCCCCCTCCTGTGGAGTCACTGTGTGCAGTCTCTCCCTCCTGTGCAGTCACTGTGTGCAGTCTCCCCCTCCTGTGCAGTCACTGTGTGCAGTCTCCCCCTCCTGTGCAGTCACTGTGTGCAGTCTTTCCCTCCTGTGCAGTCACTGTGTGTAGTGTCCCCCTCCTGTGCTGTGATTGTGTGCAGTCTCCCCCTCCTGTGCAATCACTGTGTGCAGTCTCCCTCTCCTGTGCAGTCACTGTGTGCAGTCTCCCCCTCCTGTGCAGTCACTGTGTGCAGTCTCCCCCTCCTGTGCAGTCACTGTGTGCAGTCTCCCCCTCCTGTGCAGTCACTGTGTGCAGTCTCCCCCTCCTGTGCAGTCACTGTGTGCAGTCTCCCCCTCCTGTGCAGTCACTGTGTGCAGTCTCTCCCTCCTGTGCAGTCACTGTGTGCAGTCTCCCCCTCCTGTGCAGTGATTGTGTGCAGTCTCCCCCTCCTGTGCAGTCACTGTGTGCAGTCTCCCCCTCCTGTGCAGTCACTGTGTGCAGTCTCCCCCTACTGTGCAGTCACTGTTTGCAGTCTCCCTCTCCTGTGCAGTCACTGTGTGCAGTCTCCCCCTCCTGTGCAGTCACTGTGTGCAGTCTCCCCCTCCTGTGCAGTCACTGTGTGCAGTCTCCCCCTCCTGTGCAGTCACTGTGTGCAGTCTCTCCCTCCTGTGCAGTCACTGTGTGCAGTCTCCCCCTCCTGTGCAGTCACTGTGTGCAGTCTCTCCCTCCTGTGCAGTCACTGTGCGCAGTCTCCCCCTCCTGTGCAGTCACTGTGTGCAGTCTCCCCCTCCGGTGGAGTCACTGTGTGCAGTCTCCCCCTCCTGTGCAGTCACTGTGTGCAGTCTCTCCCTCCTGTGCAGTCACTGTGTGCAGTCTCCCCCTCCTGTGCAGTCACTGTGTGCAGTCTTTCCCTCCTGTGCAGTCACTGTGTGTAGTCTCCCCCTCCTGTGCAGTCACTGTGTGCAGTCTCCCCCTCCTGTGCAGTCACTGTGTGCAGTCTTTCCCTCCTGTGCAGTCACTGTGTGTAGTGTCCCCCTCCTGTGCAGTCACTGTGTGCAGTCTCTCCCTCCTGTGCAGTCACTGTGTGCAGTCTCCCCCTCCTGTGCAGTCACTGTGTGCAGTCTCCCCCTCCTGTGCAGTCACTGTGTGCAGTCTCCCCCTCCTGTGCAGTCACTGTGTGCAGTCTCCCTCTCCTGTGCAGTCACTGTGTGCAGTCTCCCCCTCCTGTGCAGTCACTGTGTGCAGTCTCCCCCTCCTGTGCAGTCACTGTGTGCAGTCTCCCCCTCCTGTGCAGTCACTGTGTGCAGTCTCCCCCTCCTGTGCAGTCACTGTGTGCAGTCTTCCCCTCCTGTGCAGTCACTGTGTGCAGTCTCTCCCTCCTGTGCAGTCACTGTGTGCAGTCTCCCCCTCCTGTGCAGTCACTGTGTGCAGTCTCCCCCTCCTGTGCAGTCACTGTGTGCAGTCTTTCCCTCCTGTGCAGTCACTGTGTGCAGTCTCCCCCTCCTGTGCAGTCACTGTGTGCAGTCTCCCCCTCCTGTGCAGTCACTGTGTGCAGTCTCCCCCTCCTGTGCAGTCACTGTGTGCAGTCTCTCCCTCCTGTGCAGTCACTGTGTGCAGTCTCCCCCTCCTGTGCAGTCACTGTGTGCAGTCTCCCCCTCCTGTGCAGTCACTGTGTGCAGTCTCCCCCTCCTGTGCAGTCACTGTGTGCAGTCTCCCCCTCCTGTGCAGTCACTGTGTGCAGTCTCCCCCTCCTGTGCAGTCACTGTGTGCAGTCTCCCCCTCCTGTGCAGTCACTGTGTGCAGTCTTTCCCTCCTGTGCAGTCACTGTGTGCAGTCTCCCCCTCCTGTGCTGTCACTGTGTGCAGTCTCCCCCTCCTGTGCAGTCACTGTGTGCAGTCTTTCCCTCCTGTGCAGTCACTGTGTGTAGTGTCCCCCTCCTGTGCAGTCACTGTGTGCAGTCTCCCCCTCCTGTGCAGTCACTGTGTGCAGTCTCCCCCTCCTGTGCAGTCACTGTGTGCAGTCTCCCCCTCCTGTGCAGTCACTGTGTGCTGTCTCTCCCTCCTGTGCAGGCACTGTGTGCAGTGTCCCCCTCCTGTACAGTCACTCTGTGCAGTCTCCCCTCCTGTGCAGTCACTGTGTGCAGTCTCCCCCTCCTGTGCAGTGATTGTGTGCAGTCTCCCCCTCCTGTGCAGTCACTGTGGGCAGTCTCCCCCTCCTTTGCAGTGATTGTGGGCAGTCTCCCCTTCCTGTGCAGTCACTGTGTGCAGTCTCTCCCTCCTGTGCAGTCACTGTGTGCAGTCTCCCCCTCCTGTGCAGTCACTGTGTGCAGTCTCCCCCTCCTGTGCAGTCACTGTGTGCAGTCTCCCCCTCCTGTGCAGTCACTGTGTGCAGTCTCCCCCTCCTGTGCAGTCACTGTGTGCAGTCTCCCCTCCTGTGCAGTCACTGTGTGCAGTCTCCCCTCCTGTGCAGTCACTGTGCGCAGTCTCCCCTTCCTGTGCAGTCACTGTGCGCAGTCTCCCCTTCCTGTGCAGTCACTGTGTGCAGTCTCCCCCTCCTGTGCAGTCACTGTGTGCAGTCTCCCCCTCCTGTGCAGTCACTGTGCGCAGTCTCCCCCTCCTGTGCAGTCACTGTGTGCAGTCTCCCCCTCCTGATCAGTCACTGTGTGCAGTCTCCCCCTCCTGTGCAGTTACTGTGGATGGAGGGTGGAGGGACCATACTAAGGTCTATATGTACAGCTGTCAGAGGGAGGAGGGATCTTACTGGGGACAATATCTGCAGTTGCCAGAGGGTGGAGGGACCTTACTGAGAATTAGTTTAAAACTTTGCTTAACATTCTGGAGGGACTGTAACGAGCACCTTCTGTACCAGATTTCTGATCCTTCTTCGATGCTCCTCGTATTCCCCATCACACCCCATTTGTGGGTTTGTACGATCAGTAACAATCATCTCCAGTTCTTCGCTGAGGACCTGCTATGGGCTTGAGATGCCTCCTGGTGGTAAGACCTTGAGATGAACCGACCTGAGAAGTAGAGGGTTGTCACACGAAGAACCTACCTGTAGCGGCTGCAGGATCTGACTACTCTGGTATTGTTGTCTGTAACTATGGAGATACATGGGATTGCTATTGTGCAGAGATTTATTATAGTGACACGATGAATTGTCCTCTGATTACCTGATGAGACTCAATAAGGAGTCACCTGCTCCTGGGGATGACTCTCTGCTGATCAGCGCCCCCTTATTACATATAAATT
The DNA here is from genome assembly GCF_040894005.1 of Engystomops pustulosus. Lineage (NCBI taxonomy): Eukaryota > Metazoa > Chordata > Amphibia > Anura > Leptodactylidae > Engystomops > Engystomops pustulosus. The sequence continues at coordinate 5,596,459 of NC_092412.1, read as the reverse complement.
ACCCACAACACCTCATTATCCACTACACTCGGGCAGGTAATATTACATCTCTGCATCAGTAGGATCATACAGAACATTACAGGGAAGTACTGACCTCTACTGGTGAGAATAAAGCACTGGGGGTGAGAATGTAACTTACCATTATTTCCCCCAATCTCTATCTGTGTCTCTTCTCTTTCACTCAGATCATCAATAGCGTCATGCAGCACAATATAGTCTGTCCTGTACTGAAGAAAATGAAGCACCTGGGCCTTACCTGTACTGAGGGAAATAAAGCACTTGGGTGATATAGAAGCATCCTACTATCTCCAGTAGCCTCTGACTATGTCTTACCTATCACTCAGAAGCATCAGCAGGCTCATACAGGACATTATAAAGAAGTACTGACCTTTGATGATGGAAATAAAGCACGTGGGTGAGATAGAAGCTTCCTATTATCTCCAGCAGCCTCTACCGTGTCTTACCTATCACTCAGAAGCATCAGCAGGCTCATACAGGATATTATAAAGAAGTACTGACCTTTGATGATGGAAATAAAGCACTTTGGTGAGATAGAAGCTTCCTATTATCTCCAGTAGCCTCTGACCGTGTCTTACCTATCACTTAGAAGCATCAGCGGGCTCATACAGGATATTATAAAGAAGTGCTGACCTTTGATGATGGAAATAAAGCACTTGGGTGAGATAGAAGCTTTCTATTATCTCCCGCAGCCTCTGACTGTACACCTGTGTCTTTCCTCTATCACTCAGAACCATCAGCCGGGTCATATAGGACATGTTAGAGAAGTTGATTAGAAGCTTCTTATAATCTCCAGCAGCCCCTGCCTGTGTCCTCTATCAGCAGGATCATATAGGACATTCTATAGCAATACCTTCTGTAGTAATGGGAATAAAGCACTTGGGGTGAGCTAGAAACTTACTGCTATCTCCAGCAGCCTTTGTCTCTTCTATCACTGAGAAGCATCAGGAGGGTCATATAGGACATTTTTATAGAGCAGTACTGACCTCTACTAATGGGCTTAAAGCACTTGGGGTGAAATACCGTATTTTTCGGACTATAAGACGCACTTTTTTTCCCCAGAAAATGGGGGGAAAACTGTGGTGCGTCTTATAGTCCGAATGTGCTGGAAGACGGGACCCGGCTGGAGGACGGCACCCGGGACCCTGGAGGACGGCACCTGTCTGGAGCACGGCACCCTGGAGGACGGCACCCGGCACCCTGGAGGACGGCACCCGGCACCCTGGAGGACGGCACCCGGCACCCTGGAGGATGGCACCCGGCTTCGGTGGACGCAGCCATTCACATTTAAGCGCAGCCTCCTCCCGCCCCTCTGCTGGAGGGAGTGGAAGTCAGCATCGGGCTGCGCTCTGCCAGCTAATGCTGGCAGTGAGCGCAGCCCTTAACACTAAAGCGCAGCGGCTGTGCCAAGTGCCGCTGCGCTCCTCACCCCCCTCACAGCCCTCCAAGTCAGGCTGGCAGCGGGCTGCGCACTGCCAGCTAATGCTGGCAGTGAGCGCAGCCCTTGACATATAAGCGCAGCGGCTATTCCCAGTGCCGCTGCGCTCCTCACCTCACCCCCCTCACAGTCCTCCTCCTCTCCCCCTCTGCTGGAGGGAGTGGTTGCCAGCATCGGGCTGCGCTCTGCCAGCTAATGCTGGCAGTGAGCGCAGCCCTTAACACTAAAGCGCAGCGGCTGTGCCAAGTGCCGCTGCGCTCCTCACCCCCCTCACAGTCCTCCTCCTCCCGCCCCTCTGCTGGAGTGAGTGGAAGTCAGCATCGGGCTGCGCTCTGCCAGCTGATGCTGGCAGTGAGCGCAGCCCTTAACACTAAAGCGCAGCGGCTGTGCCAAGTGCCGCTGCGCTCCTCACCCCCCTCACAGTCCTCCTCCTCCCGCCCCTCTGCTGGAGTGAGTGGAAGTCAGCATCGGGCTGCGCTCTGCCAGCTGATGCTGGCAGTGAGCGCAGCCCTTAACACTAAAGCGCAGCGGCTGTTCCCAGTGCCGCTGCGCTCCTCACCTCCCTCACATTTCTCAATTCTGCTGGAGGGAGTGGAAGTCATCATCGGGCAATTTATAACTTAGCGCAGCTAAGCACTCCTTTGCCCTACATATGGTACCCTCCATAACAGGAGGAAAGTGAAGTTGGGCTGCGCTCTGTCAGTGAAAACTACTGGCAGTAAGCGCAGCCCTTGACAACTGAAGGCAGCAGCACTGGTTGGCTGAGCTTGCTGCTAGCCAAGCCCTAGCCAATCAGTGTTGGGTCAAAAGAGCAACACTCCCTCCGACCACCAAGTGTTCTGCATAGAGCTGAATCTGACAGAACACTTGTAGTGTCGGCACGGGAGTCATCCTTCAGCATCAGGTAACAGTCAGGTAAAATGTCTCCTGATAAAGTCTCCCCATTAATTCTCCCTACTCAAAGTACACTATTAAAACTTCACCAAATATCACACAATGACCCCTAATAAAAGTATCCCCTACTCAGTCCCCTTAGGCTACAATCACACGAACCTGTGCCCGCCGTACCGTAGCATGGGAGAGGAGGAGGGAGTGAGCGCTGCTCGCCCCTGCCCCTTTCCAAAGAGAAACATGGCTGAACCGCTCTGTACGGCGCCATGCCCACATTGCCGCGGGGCGTACGGTATATACCGTACGTTGGCTGCATATACGTCCCCTAACGTCCATGTGAGTGAAGCCTTATAAGGTGTCCCCATACATTGGATTCTCTATTAGGGAACAGTCTGAAGTGTGACCTAAAGTATTGATACTTGGCGGTTTTCCCATACCTTTTATTTTTGACATACGTTATCTACAGGATATGTCATAAATACATGACAGAGGGAACAGAGGACGGCACCTATATTGAGAACAGGGATCTGCTGACTCCCTTCATGTAGCACAACCACATTAGCATTAGCACTCTCTATTCATGTTTCTAGGAACACTTTATACCCTGTTATTTTTGGCGCTCCTATAGAAATGAAATGAGAGTGGCTGTGCAAGCATGGTCAACTCTCCATACAGCCATAATGAGGGGATAAACGGACCTCTGTTCTCCGGGTGCCTATCATGTTTCTTTGACATATCCACAGGAGATACCGTACACAGGAGATAGAAACACCCATTTAAGAATGTATAGAGATGGCTTATAGGCTGAGCCAACTCCATACAGGTTAAGTGTCTGCTGCATGTAAAAAAAATCCATTACAACAAATCTGTACCACAAAAAGTAAGAGCTAAACAATAAATGGAATGTGTCATTAAGACAACACAGTGAAAGCCGTAAAAAAATAGCCCATCAGATAATGTTATCACTCCTTTTTTTGTCAATTCCCATAGGTGCAGTTAGCCTGTGGAGGGTGCAGGGGTGCTGGCGTTAGTTCTTCTTGAATCTACTATCCTTGCACTGCTCCAATAGAAAACACCTTTAACAAAGAGCGCACAACACAATTCTAGTGGGCATGATACCGGTAAATGTGTCACACAATATGATGCACCAGACGCACCTTTCAGTGCAGATTTTTTTTGCAAAATATACCCCATTATTTTCAGTGCAAACTGCTGGCAGATGTTTTTAAAAATCGTGCAAACTGCACTACATACAGTTTTTCTGTGCATAGTGCAGAGGGCGCCAGATTAAGGATTTCTGGTGCCCATTTTCCATACCGTAACTCCCTGAACTGCTTTTTTTTGGTGCACCTTTAACATGGGGTTTGCGCAACACACTTCTGACTTTGCCTGTTAAATCTGGCACATGGTCCGACTGAGCAACGTGAAGGCCCTATAATTTGTGTCAAACGATGTCTAGTGCAACTGCTCCACAAAAGGATTGCGTGTCTCAGACACTTGTTAAATACCGTACCTGTGCAAGCCATTTGCGCTAAAAAGAATGTGCAAAAAAAATGCCATTATCCACTGATTTTCTTATCTACAGTCTTGAATTATGACACAGTGCTGATGTACTGTACTTTTGTTACAGAAAAACAGCGTACCAGTAGTCCCCTGCTGCATCCAATTTTGAAAAGATGTCAAAACAGAAAAGGCTAGCGTATAAAATTCCTTTTAAGCTGGAGGTAGTAAGATATGCCAAAGAGCACGGAAACAGAGCAGCGGAGAGACACTTTGGGCCACCTCCAACTGAAAAAATGATACGAGAGTGGAGGAAACAGGAGGATCAGCTGCAAAAAGCAGATAAATCAAAACACTGTTTTCGTGGGCATGCAGCAAAATGGCCACAGTTAGAAGTGGACATAAAAGAGTGGATCACACATCACAGGAACAATGGCTTCTCTGTTTCTACCAAAATGATCATATATGAAGCCAAACGACTTGCTGCTGAGAAAGGTATTAAGGACTTCAGTGGATCACCATCATGGTGCCACAGATTTATGAAGAGATGTGGTCTTGCTATGCGCACCAAAACTAGAATTGCTCAAAAAATGCCTAAAGAATATGAGTCAAAGATTGTGTCTTTTCACAAATTTGTACTTGATCAAAGGAAGAAAATGGGCTTTGAAGTAGGCCAGATTGGGAATATGGATGAAGTCCCTTTGACCTTTGATGTTCCATCAAATAGAACTGTTGATACGAAAGGTGCTAAAACTATTACCGTGAAAACTTCAGGACATGAGAAAACACATTATACAGTTGTCTTGTCCTGCTGTGCAGATGGTACCAAACTGCCACCAATGCTGATATTTAAAAGAAAAAACATGCCAAAAGAGTTGATTCCACGAGGAGTCATTGTCCATGTTCATGAGAAAGGATGGATGGACGAAAATGGCATGAAAATATGGATAGAAAAAGTGTGGTCCAAACGTCCTGGAGGACTTTTGAAAAAACCTGCGCTATTAGTGCTTGACCAATTTAGGGCACATATTACTGAAAACTCAAAAAAGAAATTTAAAGATGACAAGACTCATCTTGCCGTTATTCCTGGGGGGCTTACCAGCCAGCTGCAACCGCTGGACGTTTCTATCAACAAACCATTTAAAGTTTTCATGCGAGAACATTGGAACAAATGGATGGCTGCTGGCAATCATGACCTGACACCTACCGGAAGAATGAAAAGGCCCACTATCACACAAGTCTGTGAGTGGGTGAAATCAGCGTGGCAATCAGTAAAGGATGAAATAGTTGTGAAATCTTTCAAAAAATGTGGCATCAGCAATGCCTTGGATGGGTCTGAAGATGGTATTCTATACGAAGAAAGTGAAAACAGTGAGATCAGTGATTGCGAGCAATTCAGCTTTCTACATTCAGAAAGCAGTGATGAAGATTTCTTTGGATTCGCTGAAGACTAAAAGACTTGCCTAATTTAATGTTTCTCTTCATTTGACAGTAATAATAGTTGTTCATGCTGGTCTTCATATTTACATTGTTGAAATGTTGTTTCTTTATTCTGTTACTTTATTAAATATTTTAGCACACTATTTGGGGAAAAAACATTTTTTCTTATTTTTCCTCCTCCAAAACCTAGGTGCGTCTTATGGTCCAGTGCGTCTTATAGTCCGAAAAATACGGTAGTAACCTTGTCTGTACAAGTCTCTCTTCTCTATCACTTTACAGCAACCAACCAAATACAAACACAATAATAGAAAGAGAAGTGAAGAAGAGAAGATCCAATAAACATAGACCAGAAGAGAAGCTATAGGAAATTATCTCTGAATGTGAGCGTCCAACATCTCCACCCAAACAGCCCCCCCCCCCCCATCTCCAGCTAGACCCCGGCTTATCTCTGACTTAGTATCTCTACTGCTGTGTCTTTGACCTTGGCTTGTACTTGTCCGCTCTCTTGTCTTCCCCTTAGTGCTGTGGGTCTCTCAGCAGCAGGCTTACCATTACCTACATCTGGACCATTCCATGAGATGCCACCCTCTGCTCTCCCTGGAGTGAAGCCCAGATTCCCGTGTATGGGACACTATGTGACCACAACTCGTTGCTCGCGACACTCGCACAACTTTCCATATGGAACAATGTCTTCATTTTTCACAAAACATGATCATTCGAGAACCTTTGGGAAGGGCCTTGATCCAATCAAAGCTTTCCATGAGGACAATGTGGTTTTATTACATCTAGGAGACACATTCATAACATAGCTGACCCTCTAACGTATCTCAGATAGTTTAGCTCTTCGTGATCAGGATTCTAGAATGTATATACATGTAACGTAGACATCAATGATTCCAAGGCAGGGCGGTTGTGTATCCTCAATCTCTCGAGAAACCTTACCTAAGTGGTGGACAATCCATGGGAGACAGCTTGATGTAGACGGAGAACACCGAACACAGTGACGGAGAACACCGAACACAGTGACGGAGAACACCGAACACAGTGACGGAGAACACCGAACACAGTGACGGAGAACACCGAACACAGTGACGGAGAACACCGAACACAGTGACGGAGAACACCGAACACAGTGACGGAGAACACCGAACACAGTGACGGAGAACACCGAACACAGTGACGGAGAACACCGAACACAGTGACGGAGAACACCGAACACAGTGACGGAGAACACCGAACACAGTGACGGAGAACACCGAACACAGTGACGGAGAACACACACACGGAGAGACGGTCTATGACCTTGGCCACTTGATTGCATTCGGCGGCAATCTTCTGTGCTGCCCTTCGCTCCCTGAAGCAGTTGGCCAATATTCAGTGTTTTGAAGAAGACGTTGACCACATCCATGACTCTCACCACCCCCGCACTGATCAGAACTTGTCTCATACTTTACAGGTTCCTTCCAAAGCCTCTGGGCATGGCCTGAAGAAGATGTCTCCTGCTGGTAATCCCAGCGTTCCTTCATGGCTAGGTTCTTGAGGTTGCTCTCATTCATGATCTGGATATTAGATGGTCTCTTGGCCTCTGGTGTAGAACGTCCTCAGGACAAATACTGTAAGAAAAACTTCTTTGCCCATTCAGGGACAAGTTTTGTGTCTGGGACACAGCGGTGAATGTTCATTATGAAGATCATCAGGGCAGTGGTGACAATGGTCATTGTCCTGGTAGCGAGGTAATACTTCCCTACAGAGAGAAACAAGAAAAACTACGACGCCCCAGCGGTGGGATCCAGTCCAGGACGCCCCAGCGGTGGGATCCAGTCCAGGACGCCCCAGCGGTGGGATCCAGTCCAGGACGCCCCAGCGGTGGGATCCAGTCCAGGACGCCCCAGCGGTGGGATCCAGTCCAGGACGCCCCAGCGGTGGGATCCAGTCCAGGACTGTGCAAAAGAGGAAAAGCTCCGGGAGGAAAAAGCGACGTAGAGAGAAAAAGCTCCTGGAGGAAGAGGCAATGCAGGGAGGAAAAGCTCCTGGAGGAAGAGGCAATGCAGGGAGGAAAAGCTCCTGGAGGAAGAGGCAATGCTGGGAGGAAAAGGCAATGCAGGGAGGAAAAGCTCCTGGAGGAAGAGGCAATGCAGGGAGGAAAAGCTCCTGGAGGAAGAGGCAATGCAGGGAGGAAAAGCTCCTGGAGGAAGAGGCAATGCAGGGAGGAAAAGCTCCTGGAGGAAGAGGCAATGCAGGGAGGAAAAGCTCCTGGAGGAAGAGGCAATGCTGGGAGGAAAAGCTCCTGGAGGAAGAGGCAATGCAGGGAGGAAAAGCTCCTGGAGGAAGAGGCAATGCAGGGAGGAAAAGCTCCTGGAGGAAGAGGCAATGCTGGGAAGAAAAGCTCCTGGAGGAAGAGGCAATGCAGGGAGGAAAAGCTCCTGGAGGAAGAGGCAATGCAGGGAGGAAAAGCTCCTGGAGGAAGAGGCAATGCTGGGAGGAAAAGCTCCTGGAGGAAGAGGCAATGCAGAGAGGAAAAGCTCCTGGAGGAAGAGGCAATGCTGGGAGGAAAAGCTCCTGGAGGAAGAGGCAATGCAGGGAGGAAAAGCTCCTGGAGGAAGAGGCAATGCAGGGAGGAAAAGCTCCTGGAGGAAGAGGCAATGCTGGGAAGAAAAGCTCCTGGAGGAAGAGGCAATGCAGGGAGGAAAAGCTCCTGGAGGAAGAGGCAATGCAGGGAGGAAAAGCTCCTGGAGAAAGAGGCAATGCAGAGAGGAAAAGCTCCTGGAGGAAGAGGCAATGCTGGGAGGAAAAGCTCCTGGAGGAAGAGGCAATGCTGGGAGGAAAAGCTCCTGGAGGAAGAGGCGATGCTGGGAGGAAAAGCTCCTGGAGGAAGAGGCAATGCTGGGAGGAAAAGCTCCTGGAGGAAGTGGCAATGCAGGGAGGAAAAGCTCCTGGAGGAAGAGGCAATGCAGAGAGGAAAAGCTCCTGGAGGAAGAGGCAATGCAGAGAGGAAAAGCTCCTGGAGGAAGAGGCAATGCAGGGAGGAAAAGCTCCTGGAGGAAGAGGCAATGCAGGGAGGAAAAGCTCCTGGAGGAAGAGGCAATGCTGGGAGGAAAAGCTCCTGGAGGAAGAGGCGATGCTGGGAGGAAAAGCTGCTGGAGGAAGAGGCAATGCTGGGAGGAAAAGCTCCTGGAGGAAGTGGCAATGCAGAGAGGAAAAGCTCCTGGAGGAAGAGGCAATGCTGGGAGGAAAAGCTCCTGGAGGAAGAGGCAATGCTGGGAGGAAAAGCTCCTGGAGGAAGAGGCAATGCTGGGAGGAAAAGCTCCTGGAGGAAGAGGCAATGCAGAGAGGAAAAGCTCCTGGAGGAAGAGGCAATGCAGAGAGGAAAAGCTCCTGGAGGAAGAGGCAATGCAGGGAGGAAAAGCTCCTGGAGGAAGAGGCAATGCTGGGAGGAAAAGCTCCTGGAGGAAGAGGCAATGCTGGGAGGAAAAGCTCCTGGAGGAAGAGGCAATGCAGAGAGGAAAAGCTCCTGGAGGAAGAGGCAATGCAGAGAGGAAAAGCTCCTGGAGGAAGAGGCAATGCAGGGAGGAAAAGCTCCTGGAGGAAGAGGCAATGCAGAGAGGAAAAGCTCCTGGAGGAAGAGGCAATGCAGGGAGGAAAAGCTCCTGGAGGAAGAGGCAATGCAGAGAGGAAAAGCTCCTGGAGGAAGAGGCGATGCTGGGAGGAAAAGTTCCTGGAGGAAGAGGCAATGCTGGGAGGAAAAGCTCCTTCCTCCGATAATCCCACCCCTCCTCAGATATTTCTCCTCCGATCCTCATCATCCCGTGTTTCCTCAGAAGTCTCTCCTCTGGTCCCCATCATCTCCTATTCCGCAGACATCCCCTCCTGATCCTCAGGACCTCCAGTACCTATATTGCTGCAGACCAGGGCCATTAAGAATCACAAAAAACATCTTACACTTCAGTTTATTATAAACCATCTGTTCACATAAAACTAAAATCACATAAATAATTCTCTTAAAAACACTTATAAAAAATATATAAATAAATCTGCGGGAAATGATCCTGATCCATGACCATCACCCTCATCCTCCAGTCACTGCAATACTTGGAAGGAGGTAGAACCAGAGCAGGTAAACATCGCCCCCTGGAGGTGGTCGGAACCGTTCAAATGATTGGTCCTTAATCAAAAATTATAAGAGAGTCCTGAAAATACAACGAAACATCAGAACCAACTGCAGGATCCACACACATCACCATCTCTGGTGGACCAGCTCCCGGTGTCTCCTGGGTCGGTGGCTGGAAGGTTCTGCTGTGGTCATCGGAGGGCGAGATGATTGGTCGTCCCGTCCTTCTGACCACATAATAACTGCACTTCATCAGGTAAAGAGTCTCCCCTCCCCCTCATATCCGCTTGTCCTGGGAGCAAACCAGAAGCTCCTTGTTACCAAAGTCCCACCAAGCCGTCATGTGGAAGCCCATGTTAGACAACACAACGAGGTACTCGAAGAGCGCGAAGAGGGTGTACACTGCAGAGACAAAGACAGGAGTATTATAGTAATAATATGCCTGTACATAGGGGGCAGTATTATAGTAGTTATAGTCTTGTACATAGGGGGCAGTATTATAGTAGTAATATGCCTGTACATAGGGGACAGTATTATAGTAGTTATATTCCTGTACATAGGGGGCAGTATTATAGTAGTTATATTCCTGTACATAGGGGACAGTATTATAGTAGTTATATTCCTGTACATAGGGGGCAGTATTATAGTAGTTATATTCCTGTACATAGGGGGCAGTATTATAGTAGTTATATTCCTGTACATAGGGGGCAGTATTATGGTAGTTATATTCCTGTACATAGGGGGCAGTATTATGGTAGTTATATTCCTGTACATAGGGGGCAGTATTATGGTAGTTATATTCCTGTACATAGGGGGCAGTATTATAGTAGTTATATTCTTGTACATAGGGGGCAGTATTATAGTAGTTATATGCCTGTACATAGGGGGCAGTATTATAGTAGTTATATTCCTGTACATAGGGGGCAGTATTATAGTAGTTATATTCCTGTACATAGGGGGCAGTATTATGGTAGTTATATTCCTGTACATAGGGGGCAGTATTATGGTAGTTATATTCTTGTACATAGGGGCAGTATTATAGTAGTTATATTCTTGTACATAGGGGCAGTATTATAGTAGTTATATTCTTGTACATAGGGGGCAGTATTATAGTAGTTATATTCCTGTACATAGGGGGCAGTATTATAGTAGTTATATTCCTGTACATAGGGGGCAGTATTATAGTAGTTATATTCTTGTACATAGAGGGCAGTATTATAGTAGTTATATTCCTGTACACAGGGGGCAGTATTATAGTAGTTATATTCTTGTACATAGGGGGCAGTATTATAGTAGTTATATTCCTGTACATAGGGGGCAGTATTATAGTAGTTATATTCTTGTACATAGGGGGCAGTATTATAGTAGTTATATTCCTGTACATAGGAGGCAGTATTATAGTAGTTATATTCTTGTACACAGGGGGCAGTATTATAGGAGTTATATTCCTGTACATAGAGGGCAGTATTATAGTAGTTATATTCCTGTACACAGGGGGCAGTATTATAGTAGTTATATTCTTGTACATAGGGGGCAGTATTATAGTAGTTATATTCCTGTACATAGGGGGCAGTATTATAGTAGTTATATTCTTGTACATAGGGGGCAGTATTATAGTAGTTATATTCCTGTACATAGGAGGCAGTATTATAGTAGTTATATTCTTGTACACAGGGGGCAGTATTATAGGAGTTATATTCCTGTACATAGGGGGCAGTATTATAGTAGTTATATTCCTGTACATAGGGGGCAGTATTATAGTAGTTATATTCCTGTACATAGGAGGCAGTATTATAGTAGTTATATTCTTGTACATAGGGGGCAGTATTATAGTAGTTATATTCTTGTACATAGGGGGCAGTATTATAGTAGTTATATTCCTGTACATAGGGGGCAGTATTATAGTAGTTATATTCCTGTACATAGGGTCAGTATTATAGTAGTTATATTCCTGTACATAGGAGGCAGTATTATAGTAGTTATATTCCTGTACATAGGGGGCAGTATTATAGTAGTTATATTCTTGTACATAGAGGGCAGTATTATAGTAGTTATATTCCTGTACATAGGGGGCAGTATTATAGTAGTTATATTCCTGTACATAGGGGGCAGTATTATAGTAGTTATATTCTTGTACATAGGGGGCAGTATTATAGTAGTTATATTCTTGTACATAGGGGGCAGTATTATAGTAGTTATATTCCTGTACATAGGGGGCAGTATTATAGTAGTTATATTCCTGTACATAGGGGGCAGTATTATAGTAGTTATATTCTTGTACATAGGGGGCAGTATTATAGTAGTTATATTCTTGTACATAGGGGGCAGTATTATAGTAGTTATATTCCTGTACATAGGGGGCAGTATTATAGTAGTTATATTCTTGTACATAGGGGGCAGTATTATAGTAGTTATATTCCTGTACATAGGGGGCAGTATTATAGTAGTTATATTCCTGTACATAGGGGCAGTATTATAGTAGTTATATTCCTGTACATAGGGGGCAGTATTATAGTAGTTATATTCCTGTACATAGGGGGCAGTATTATAGTAGTTATATTCCTGTACATAGGGGGCAGTATTATAGTAGTTATATTCCTGTACATAGGGGGCAGTATTATAGTAGTTATATTCCTGTACATAGGGGGCAGTATTATAGTAGTTATATTCTTGTACATAGGGGGCAGTATTATAGTAGTTATATTCTTGTACATAGGGGGCAGTATTATAGTAGTTATATTATTGTACATAGGGGGCAGTATTATAGTAGTTATATTCCTGTACATAGGGAGCAGTATTATAGTAGTTATATTCTTGTACATAGGGGGCAGTATTATAGTAGTTATATCCCTGTACATAGGGGGCAGTATTATAGTAGTTATATTCTTGTACATAGGGGGCAGTATTATAGTAGTTATATTCCTGTACATAGGGAGCAGTATTATAGTAGTTATATTCTTGTACATAGGAGGCAGTATTATAGTAGTTATATTCCTGTACATAGGGAGCAGTATTATAGTAGTTATATTCCTGTACATAGGGGGCAGTATTATAGTAGTTATATTCCTGTACATAGGGGGCAGTATTATGGTAGTTATGGTAACTTACCTCCGGGCTCGCAGTACATATTATGGCGATAGTAAAACATGAGGGAGATGAGGAATGTTGTCAGGTTGAAGATGAAGAGCCTTTTCTTCCAGAAATATGAGGGTCGATTCTAGGAGAGACAGATATTCCAGGTTTAGCACATTATACTGTAGTCGTAGTCAGATATCCCTGGAATTCTAACTTTTCCCCTTATTTCTGGGTGGTTTTGGGTGGCTGCTCTCTAGTCCCTGTATCCTGGGGGCGACACTTGACCCCCAGGATCTTTCATTTGATCTTTTTACCGTGTGCACACACGTGGTCACAATGCATGATGGGAGTCCAGGTGACCCGTCATCAGGCGTCTACTAGAAGAATTGTGTTTGCAGCTCTGAATGTGATTGGAGCACAGGTCATCATGCTGCAGCTCTCGGTGTGATTGGGGTGAAGGTGTCCACATTCTTACCTCGCTATTACTCCTCCATATTGTGAGAGTAACAATCATGTATCCCAGGGAATAGATCATGAAGAAGACAAAGGCCAACTGGTGGACGTCTGCAGGGAGAAGCAAAAAGAGGGCCGGTCACCGAGGGGCATATGAGGGCCGGTCACCGAGGGGCATATGAGGGCCGTCACCGAGGGGCATATGAGGGCCGGTCACCGAGGGGCATATGAGGGCCGGTCACCGAGGGGCATATGAGGGCCGGTCACCGAGGGGCATATGAGGGCCGGTCACCGAGGGGCATATGAGGGCCGGTCACCGAGGGGCATATGAGGGCCGGTCACCGAGGGGCATATGAGGGCCGGTCACCGAGGGGCATATGAGGGCCGGTCACCGAGGGGCATATGAGGGCCGGTCACCGAGGGGCATATGAGGGCCGGTCACCGAGGGGCATATGAGGGCCGGTCACCGAGGGGCATATGAGGGCCGGTCACCGAGGGGCATATGAGGGCCGGTCACCGAGGGGCATATGAGGGCCGGTCACCGAGGGGCATATGAGGGCCGGTCACCGAGGGGCATATGAGGGCCGGTCACCGAGGGGCATATGAGGGCCGGTCACCGAGGAGCATATGAGGGCCGGTCACCGAGGGGCATATGAGGGCCGGTCACCGAGGGGCATATGAGGGCCGTCACCGAGGGGCATATGAGGGCCGTCACCGAGGGGCATATGAGGGCCGGTCACCGAGGGGCATATGAGGGCCGGTCACCGAGGGGCATATGAGGGCCGGTCACCGAGGGGCATATGAGGGCCGGTCACCGAGGGGCATATGAGGGCCGTCACCGAGGGGCATATGAGGGCCGTCACCGAGGGGCATATGAGGGCCGGTCACCGAGGGGCATATGAGGGCCGGTCACCGAGGGGCATATGAGGGCCGTCACCGAGGGGCATATGAGGGCCGTCACCGAGGGGCATATGAGGGCCGTCACCGAGGGGCATATGAGGGCCGTCACCGAGGGGCATATGAGGGCCGGTCACCGAGGGGCATATGAGGGCCGGTCACCGAGGGGCATATGAGGGCCGTCACCGAGGGGCATATGAGGGCCGTCACCGAGGGGCATATGAGGGCCGTCACCGAGGGGCATATGAGGGCCGTCACCGAGGGGCTATTGGGGCCCGTCACTGAGGGGCTATGGGAGCCGTCACTGAGGGGCTATGGGAGCCGTCACTGAGGGGCTATGGGGCGTCACTGAGGGGCTATGGGGCGTCACTGAGGGGCTATGGGGCGTCACTGAGGGGCTATGGGGCGTCACTGAGGGGCTATGGGGTGTCACTGTGGTGCGGCCATCACTGGGGTGTCCGGAGTCTCACCGTGGTTCTCGTTGGAGGAGATGTAGGTGAGTAGGAGAAGACACAGGATCTCGCACACATTGAGCAGGAAGTTGATGTGACACCGCCAGTAGGAGGCGCCTCCTCCCAGGTAGAAGTTGAGGTAGGAAATGGCTACCAGGAGTCGGGGGGCAGAGTGGAGGCCGATGCAGAACCTCCAGATGTATCTCTGAGGCGTCACCCCACCTATCGCCGCGCTGATGGACGGGAGGTAATTAGGAACCTAAAAGGAAGAGATAAGTAGAGTGAGAGCCGACCCAGTGCACGACGGGACCCCCTCCTCCGGAGCCCCAGCGCACGGCGGGAGCCTCTCCTCCGGACCCCCCAGCGCTCGACGGGACCCTCTCCTCCGGACCCCCCAGTGCACGGCGGGACCCCCTCCTCCGGAGCCCCAGCGCACGGCGGGACCCCCCCCTCTCCGGACCCCCGAGCGCTCGACGGGACCCTCTCCTCCGGACCCCCCAGTGCACGACGGGACCCCCTCCTCCGGAGCCCCAGCGCACGGCGGGACCCCCTCCTCCGGACCCCCCAGTGCACGGCAGGACCCTCCTCCAGACCCCCGCTCACATCGGGACCCGCCTCCGGACCCCAGCCCAGAGACCCCTCCTCCGTGCTCACCCCGCAGTGTGTGGCTGTCGTCTCTTGAAAGTTGAAAATCAGCGACCAAATGATGCAGAAGATAAAAGCGCAGAGCGGCAGACAGACCGTGCCCACCGCAAACGTAGTGAACCTCAGAGAGAAGAGGACCCCGCGGTCCGCAGGCATCTGCACAGACACAGGAGGCATCTCCCACCTGCAAATATCATGGAGAGAGGAATAGAATAGAATAGAATAGAATAGAATGCTTTATTGTCCCCATAGGGGAAATTGACTTTGTCACAACGACAACAGCAACACCTGCATTCATGATCACAGATATACATATACAAAACAATAAGATACAACATACATATACATATAAATAATAACAATTATTATAAAAGAGTCAATAAAAAGTTAAAAAGGAGAAAAATACCATGGTTACAGATTAATTACTAATTTCTTGCCCATGTTAACTAATACAATTGCCCTAGGTATAAAGGAATTTTTAAAACGATTCGTTCTACATTTCATATGCAGAAACCGATCACTAAATGTACTACGCTGACCCATCAGTGTGTTATGTAATGGGTTTTTCTCATTACATACAATGGACTTAAATTTGGAGAGCATACGCGCACACAAGACCGACTCCCAATCCTCTGTTTTAGTGCCAACAATTGAGTTCACCTTCCTAATCAGTTTCTTAAATTTGTTTAAGTCAGTCGTGCGAGCATTGTTTCCCCAACATACCACCGCATAGAATAAAACACTTCCAATTACAGACTGGTAAAAGGACAACAACATCCTACGGTCCACATCAAAGGACCTGAGCGATCTTAGGTGTAACTCCGCCCATCACGTGTGACCCCGCCCACTGCAGGGACACCTATAGATCTTCCAGCGTCACCACCTACACGTCAGGCCGCACCCGGAGGAAACTATGAGCCTGGAGGAGAGGAGATCCAGACCAGCGACATTACAGGGCGAGGAGCGGACACTCATCTGCTGCTGCTCCGTAACGTCCTGCTCACTGCTGCCCATCACCAATCCCTATTCCCAGAGATACACGAGGAGTCCGGCCGCAAGTCTATCATATGTCTATCCACAAGTCTATCATATGACAGGCACCAGGAAGGGTTAATACATCACAACCGGCTGAGGGAGACCCTCGTATATTATAGAACTAGCAGCAGCCCCCGGGTCACCCAGGAGAGGAAAGAACTGCTAAAGACCAAAATATAACGGGTTACCGAAAATTATCTTATATGTATCTAGCCCTATTTCTCTCGCCGCCTCCCCCCGGCCGCCCCTCACCGCCTCCCCCCGGCCGCCACTCACCGGCCGCCCCTTAACCGCCTCCCCCTGGCCGCCCCTTAACCGCCTCCCGTAGAACCGTAGCCGGAGACAAAGAAATATTAGTAACGTCTACAAGCCTGGACATGAGAAGATATGAGTGCGGGCGCCCCCAGGTGGTGTGCGGGCGCCCCCAGGTGGTGTGCGGGTGCCCCCAGGTGGTGTACGGGTGCCCCCAGGTGGTGTGCGGGTGCCCCCAGGTGGTCCGCGTCTCCAGCAAAGCTTATAGAACCATGCGAAAGAGGGTTCTAGGTGCTCTATAGCATCTCATCATAATCTTATAGGAGACCTGGGATCTGAGACACCTGGAGAATCTTACGGATGTCCTTATCCTCAGATACCAGTCCCAGGTTTCTTATGACCTGTGGAGAACGGTCCCTGCGGCAGCGGCTTTTGTAGAACAATAGACTCTAGACACGTAAGGGATTTGGAAGGAGATATTCCGGAGTTTAATTGTCTCCAAAAGTTCAACCTCTTGTTATACCTGGGATTAGATTATGTGGATGTGATAACAGTAACTATCACAGATAACTCCAGCAATTCTCCAGTCGGGAAGAATCTTGGTAGACATGTGCTGGCGAGGGTGCTGGTGCTGAGGGCCCCATGTCATGCGCTACTTTCAAAGTGCCCTTTGAGACGGTCCGGGAGCCCCCTCGCAGGGGGAGTAATCCCCAGGCCCGGCCCGTTGCTGGGCAGACAAGCTTTCCAATCCTAAATGCCTGTCATTAGCAGTAATGAGGATGATCCACCTCTCTAGGTGAGTAGCTTTGTAATATAGTGGAGGGTCAGGTAGACCTACACCCCCATTCTCTTTGGAAGGGAAGGCGAGAGTAGTTGATCTGAACTCCTCTGTCTTGCCTAGAAATCTACGAGAGAGATCCACGAGCTCGGAGGAAGAGTTCAGTATTTAGGATCTTTTCTAGGCAGATTCTAACATGTAAAGTTTTTTTTTTTGCGGTTGTTCCAGTTTCTTCACATGAAGAATGAAGATTGCGCAGCTCTTACCTCTACACACAGATAAATATCCCCACAATGTCAGATGTACGGGGTCCCATATAGTGACTGAGCCAATGGACTGCTGTGATATATAGAGATGATCCAGCCGCTGCACAGAGTCATGGACTGACGAGGAGATGGAGAAATCTCCTTCCCGCGGGTGGAGGAGTCTCCAGATATCTATCAGTGATGAGTCCCTAAGCATTTGGACAGCGCTGGGTAAGACTTTTTGGAAATGTACAGATTTAGAATTAGAAGCTTACAAGTCCAAATACTTCTCTAATATCTCTGGAGGATCCCAGCTGGCCGGACAGGACCCATGGATAAACAAAGTCACTTCTTTCCTCTTGGTAACTTGGAGGAGTTGGCAGTGTTCAATTGATCCACCAATGGGAGGGTTGGAAGATCAAGAAGTTGTTCCGGCACAGCTTGCCACGAAGGGATGTCCGGCAGGTCTATGTCGAGGGTGTATCTGAATTACACCATGACCTATGGCTGACGATGGCGTCTTGTGTCTCCTCCAGGGCCTCTACTCTGAGCCCTATCTGCCGGATCTCGGCCTTGCGCTCTGCCAATTTCCTAACGACTGACGCCATGGCTTGCAAAACGGTCCAACTTAGAATGTCCGAGATAGAGAGGCTTCACTAAGTGCTGCAGCTCCGATTCCTCCACAGCATCAGAGTCCCGCGTCTCAGTCAGCAGCTTCTTGCACACGAGAGCCGTCGGGGTCGGGAGCTTCTTCTTAAGGAATCTATTCAGGTCTCCCCGGTGTTTTTTGCTCCTTGAGGTCTCCATTCTCTCCTCTTTATCTCTCTCCTGATTCAATTTCCCCATCTCAGGTTGAGATCTGTGGTCAGGCTCAGCGCCCTCTCCCCCTGCACCTGACCCTCGCCTCTCTCCCCCTGCACCTGACCCTCGCCTCTCTCCCCCTGCACCTGACCCTCGCCTCTCTCCCCCTGCACCTGACCCTCGCCTCTCTCCCCCTGCACCTGACCCTCGCCTCTCTCCCCCTGCACCTGACCCTCGCCTCTCTCCCCCTGCACCTGACCCTCGCCTCTCTCCCCCTGCACCTGACCCTCGCCTCTCTCCCCCTGCACCTGACCCTCGCCTCTCTCCCCCTGCACCTGACCCTCGCCTCTCTCCCCCTGCACCTGACCCTCGCCTCTCTCCCCCTGCACCTGACCCTCCGCCTCTCTCCCCCTGCACCTGACCCTCGCCTCTCTCCCCCTGCACCTGACCCTCGCCTCTCTCCCCCTGCACCTGACCCCCCGCCTCTCTCCCCCTGTACCTGACCGCCTCTCCCCATCTTACTTCACACATAAGCGTCTTATACTCATTGCCTGTAGTAATTAATCACAGCTCAGAGCTCATATTAATCACCTGTGGCAGAGCCGGAGCCAATCACAGCTCAGCTTCTAACTGCCCCAGCAGCAGCAGCAGACAATGGCTCCTGTATATGGGGGGTAATAAGTGGAGTTTGGAAAACGCAGGGTGAAAATTTTGGATCAAAACCGAATCTATGACGTTCCCTGAGTCACAGAGAGAAGCTGTGCAAAATTTGGAGACTATAAAGCGACAGTACAGATTCCTTTAGTGGACACATACGTACACATATATATATATATTATATGGAAGCAGAGGAGGAGAAGGTGAGGGGAAAGGAAGGGGGTCAACTGCAGAGAATTAGGCAGGAGAAAAAAAAATGGGAGAAATAAGGGGATTAGAAGAGAAAAAAGGAAGGTGTATAATGGGGGGTATAGACAGGGAAGAGGAGGTGTATAATGGGGGGTATAGACAGGGAAGAGGAGGTGTATAATGGGGGGTATAGACAGGGAAGAGGAGGTGTATAATGGGGGGTATAGACAGGGAAGAGGAGGTGTATAATGGGGGGTATAGACAGGGAAGAGGAGGTGTATAATGGGGGGTATAGACAGGGAAGAGGAGGTGTATAATGGGGGGGTATAGACAGGGAAGAGGAGGTGTATAATGGGGGGGTATAGACAGGGAAGAGGAGGTGTATAATGGGGGGGTATAGACAGGGAAGAGGAGGTGTATAATGGGGGGGTATAGACAGGCAGGAGGAGTATAATGGGGGTTATACACAGGCAGGAGGAGGAGTATAATGGGGGGGGTTATAGACAGGCAGGAGGAGGAGTATAATGGGGGGTTATACACAGGGAGGAGTATAATGGGGGGTTATAGACAGGCAGGAGGAGGTGTATAATGGGGGGTATAGACAGGCAGGAGGAGGAGGTGTATAAAGGGGGGTTATACACAGGCAGGAGGAGGAGGTGTATAATGGGGGGTATAGACAGGGAAGAGGAGGAGGAGGAGTATAATGGGGGGTTATAGACAGGGAAGAAGAGGAGTATAATGGGGGGGTTATAGACAGGGAGGAGGAGGTGTATAATGGGGGGTATAGACAGGGAAGAGGAGGTGTATAATGGGGGGTATAGACAGGGAAGAGGAGGTGTATAATGGGGGGGTATAGACAGGCAGGAGGAGTATAATGGGGGTTATACACAGGCAGGAGGAGGAGTATAATGGGGGGGGGTTATAGACAGGCAGGAGGAGGAGTATAATGGGGGGTTATACACAGGGAGGAGTATAATGGGGGGTTATAGACAGGCAGGAGGAGGAGTATAATGGGGGGTATAGACAGGCAGGAGGAGGAGGTGTATAATGGGGGGTATAGACAGGGAAGAGGAGGAGGAGGAGTATAATGGGGGGTTATACACAGGCAGGAGGAGGAGGTGTATAATGGGGGGTATAGACAGGGAAGAGGAGGAGGAGGTGTATAAAGGGGGGTTATACACAGGCAGGAGGAGGAGGAGTATAATGGGGGTTATACACAGGCAGGAGGAGTATAATAGGGGGGTTATAGACAGGCAGGAGGAGGTGTATAATGGGGGGTATAGACAGGGAAGAGGAGTATAATGGGGCGGTTATACACAGACAGGAGGAGTATAATGGGGGTTTATACACAGGCAGGAGGAGGAGTATAATGGGGGGTTATAGACAGGGAAGAGGAGGAGGTGTATAATGGGGGGTTATAGACAGGCAGGAGGTGGTGTATAATTGGGGGCTTCCCGGGGTCAGCAGGTACCTGGTGCCGCGTCCTTTCAGTGACTGGTGAATGAGCTGAGAGAATTAGAGAGGAAACCACTTCCGGGTGTAGCAAAATGGCTGCTTTCAAAAACTTTATTATCCGCAGATAGAGGCTATTCTTTGGGCTGCCGGCGTCATTGCGTCACTACGTCCTCAACATCACGTGCTCCAAGCACTTCCGCTTTAGACCGGAAGTTGACATTGAGAAGACGAAGATGAGCGCTACAGAGCCGGTGCAGGAGTCTCCCGCCTCAGCAGCAGCGGCAATGCCCGGGACAGTGACCGAGAACAAGCCCAGCCCGGCCAACATCCCCAAACCAGGACCCGCCGCCACCGCAGCCGCCGGAGTGCCCGGGAGAGATCCGGGGGAGCGGCGGGCGAGCGGTGAGACTGACGGGGGGAGAGGTACAGTCACCGGGGAGAGGCGGGAGCGGGGTATATACAGAGGACTGTGACGTCACGACTCATCACTTTGTGAACGTCCAGGATATTTGGCTTATGGGTGAAATTTCATGATAACCCTAGAATGACCTCTGACCTTTACAGGTGAACTTTAACGTGACCTTATCTTAGAGCTTACAGGAAATCTTCATGCATTGTAAAGAAAACATACCCTGAGAATGCTGTAGCTACACTGATGCAGAAACATATCTTGTTTAATCTCTGAGCTGAGGGTTTTTGCTGACATAATAATAATGAGGCTCTGGCTCCTTTCCCAGTCCTCGGGGCTTCTCCTCTCACATTAGTTATGCGCTGCTCCAGAGATGTAATCACTGCGTTAGCCCTGACAGGCAGAAGTAATCAAACCCTAAACCATCCCCCAGCTGTTGTTTGAGTCATCCAGCTCAGACTGATTAGTCCTGTCTGGAAGGTTAAGGAAGCTCCGTGTAATGTGTTTATGTACAGCAGCCAGCAGTACCCAGCTTTCCCAAGGTACAGAATTGTATTTGAGCGAAACCACTCGGATGAGGGAATAAACAAGATATGTTTGTATATAAGTGTGGCTGCAGCATTCTCATGGTATGTCTGGTTCACAATGCATGAAAACAAATGGAAGATTTCCTTTTATAGCAAAATTTGCATTGTGTGTTTTATCCACGAGCCATCCTATACAATTTCCCTGTTCTACTAGAATTGTTAGACAGTCCTCCTCATCATGCTGTTTACATTCTGCCACGAGACCAAGATGACTCCAGACATGAATGGGTCTGGGAGCCTCCTCGGGAGATGCTAATGACCTATGAACCACAATGGGAACTTAAAGGGGTTGGCCACTCTTTAACATAAATTGCCTTTATATTCATCCCTGATACCTCCTTTATTGCTGTGTGCAGACTCTCTGTATAGACATGTAAACATAGATCCTACACTGGTAAATAGGAGGGACCTGCAGCAGGGGGGAGGGCTCATCCTGCTCCTTCCCCTCTCCCTGTGTCTGTCTGTGAAACAGACTGAGAAAAAAGACACTGGAAGCCGCCTTTAGGACTGAAAGAGAGAGAAACAGGAGGCTGAGTACATGCAGAGGGCAGCGTGTGGAGGACAGGGAAAGGCTGAAGCTAGGACACAGGGACCTGTCTAATGGAGCAGATTTATTGGCCAATCCCTTTAATGTACTTTCTATCAGTTTCACCCCTAAGCCACATATCTCTAACTCCCTGTGAATAGTGTATATACGAGGATATGTCGTGTGCGTTTGGTGTGACATCACATGCATTGCCCTCACTTTACCATCGCCCTGTGTCTCCTCAGTCCCAATGTCGGCTGCGGCTCCAGCAGAGAGCTCCCTGTCTAATGGCGTGTACCTACCCCCTGGTGTGACCAATGGGGACATCAAGCCGGTCATATCCAACACCCCCCTGGTGGACTTCCTGATGCAGCTGGAGGACTATACCCCCACAGTAAGTGACTGTAGTTAGTCGTGTTACCTTCACTCCCTTAAAGTGTAGTAAGTGCTCAACTGTTAAAAACTCAGTTCCAAAGTCACGATGCGATGAGATGTGACGTCTGGACTCCTCTCCCCACATTGTTATTCTGGTACCGAGCTCTTTAACATCTGGTGATCGGGTCTTAATGGAAACTCATAAAATAATCAGTATAAAAAAAATTCTCCTAAGAGCATCCGCCTGATGATTAGCCGGGAGCACGAGTCGCATGTGATGACCGGGAGTGACTTATCCTTCTCTTCCAGATTCCGGATGCTGTCACCGGATACTATCTGAACCGGGCCGGATTCGAGGCTTCAGACCCAAGGATGTGAGTAGTTGTGAATATAACTCTTTATCTGGGAGGAGCACTGATGACATCACGGTGGTGGGCAGGCACTGCTGACATCACGGGGAGGGCGTAGAGCACCTGGGGGGGCAGGCACTGCTGACATCATGGGGAGGGTGGAAAGCACATGGGGGGGGGGGGGCACTGATGACATCACGGTGGGGGGGGGCAGGGCGCGGGAAGCACCTTGTATTGATGATAGCATGGAGAGGAAGAGGCACTGCTGACATCATGGGGCGGGTGGGAAGTACCTAGGTGGGGGAAGAGGCACTGCTGACATCATGGGGCGGGTGGGAAGTACCTAGGTGGGGGAAGAGGCACTGCTGACATCACGGGGAGGGCGAAGAGCACCTGGGGGGGGGGCACTGCTGCTCTCGCAGAGGCCGTTATGACATGACTGCAGTGTTGTACTGACCACCTCTCTCCCTCTCTCGTCAGTATCCGCCTGATCTCATTGGCCGCTCAGAAGTTTATATCAGACATCGCTAATGACTCCCTCCAGCACTGCAAGATGAAGGGCACCGCGTCCGGGAGCTCCCGCAGCAAGAGCAAGGTGAGAGATGGCGCCCCCCAGGGGTGCTCTGCCATACAGGCATTGCGCTGGATGGATAGGATTCCACAAATAGCTTAAAGGGGTTTCCAGGAATAGATAATGGGGTGCCCCCCCCCCCCCGTGATAAATGAGCTCCTATCTCTGCTGTTTGTTACAATGTGTCAGTGCAGGTAACATGTATGTTGTCCTCCTCTGCAGGATAAGAAGTACACGCTGACCATGGAGGACCTGACCCCCGCGCTGTCAGAGTACGGCATCAACGTCAAGAAGCCGCATTACTTCACCTAGTGCCAGGACCCCCGCGTCTTCTGTCACCGAGGATGTGGAAGGAGACGCCCCCTAATCCTCCTGCCCCGGGGACCCTCGCACCTCCTGTCACCAAGGATGGGGAAGGCGACACCTACTGAGCCTCCTGCCCCGGGCCGTGAGGGGACTCCTGCCGCCGCTTCTCCTTTCCTGGGGTTGGGACTCTTGCCGCTTCTCCTGCCCTGGGCTGTGGGGGGGTTTCCATTCTGCCGCTTCTCCTGCCCTGGGCTGTGGGGGGGTTTCCATTCTGCCGCTTCTCCTGTCCTGGACTGTGGGGGGATCCATTCTGCCGCTTCTCCTGGGCTGTGGGGGGTGTCCTTGCTGGCTACCCGGATGACATTGGGATCCGGACCCCTGGACTGTACGAGAGCCCCCTGTCTGTGTGCTGGGGGAGGGGCGCTCTGCTGTATATAGCATCTGGTTTATGTGTCTGTAGTGGATGAATATACGTGTTCTTTTCATAGACGCCGCTGTGTACGTGTCTCTGTGCAGGAGAAGCCTCAGAGCGGAGATCTCCCACTACTCAGAGATTACAGCTCTGGATACATGAGGTTCTGCTACCACTACAGTTTATTTCATGGGCTTCCCCTTTATCTGCTGACGTGTCCTCACACTGCTGTGCTCTCTGCAGCCAGTGTTATGTCTTGTCCCAGGAGAGACGTGTGACTAAGCTTTACACTGCTGTGCTCTGTGCTCTCTGCAGCCAGTGTTATGTCTTGTCCCAGGAGAGACGTGTGACTAAGCTTTACACTGCTGTGCTCTGTGCTCTCTGCAGCCAGTGTTATGTCTTGTCCCAGGAGAGACGTGTGACTAAGCTTTACACTGCTGTGCTCTGTGCTCTCTGCAGCCAGTGTTATGTCTTGTCCCAGGAGAGACGTGTGACTAAGCTTTACACTGCTGTGCTCTGTGCTCTCTGCAGCCAGTGTTATGTATTGTCCCTGGAGAGATGTGTAATCAGACCTCACACTGCTGTGCTCTGTGCTCTCTGCAGCCAGTGTTATGTATTGTCCCTGGAGAGATGTGTAATCAGACCTCACACTGCTGTGCTCTGTGCTCTCTGCAGCCAGTGTTATGTATTGTCCCTGGAGAGATGTGTAATCAGACCTCACACTGCTGTGCTCTGTGCTCTCTGCAGCCAGTGTTATGTATTGTCCCTGGAGAGATGTGTAATCAGACCTCACACTGCTGTGCTCTGTGCTCTCTGCAGCCAGTGTTGTGTCTTGTCCCAGGAGAGACGTGTGACTAAGCTTTACACTGCTGTGCTCTGTGCTCTCTGCAGCCAGTGTTATGTCTTGTCCCAGGAGAGACGTGTGACTAAGCTTTATACTGCTGTGCTCTGTGCTCTCTGCAGCCAGTGTTATGTCTTGTCCCAGGAGAGACGTGTGACTAAGCTTTACACTGCTGTGCTCTCTGCAGCCAGTGTTATGTCTTGTCCCAGGAGAGACGTGTGACTAAGCTTTATACTGCTGTGCTCTGTGCTCTCTGCAGCCAGTGTTATGTCTTGTCCCAGGAGAGACGTGTGACTAAGCTTTACACTGCTGTGCTCTGTGCTCTCTGCAGCCACTGTTATGTCTTGTCCCAGGAGAGACGTGTGACTAAGCTTTACACTGCTGTGCTCTGTGCTCTCTGCAGCCAGTGTTATGTCTTGTCCCAGGAGAGACGTGTGACTAAGCTTTACACTGCTGTGCTCTCTGCAGCCACTGTTATGTCTTGTCCCAGGAGAGACGTGTGACTAAGCTTTACACTGCTGTGCTCTCTGCAGCCAGTGTTATGTCTTGTCCCAGGAGAGACGTGTGACTAAGCTTTACACTGCTGTGCTCTCTGCAGCCAGTGTTATGTCTTGTCCCAGGAGAGACGTGTGACTAAGCTTTACACTGCTGTGCTCTCTGCAGCCACTGTTATGTCTTGTCCCAGGAGAGACGTGTGACTAAGCTTTACACTGCTGTGCTCTCTGCAGCCAGTGTTATGTCTTGTCCCAGGAGAGACGTGTGACTAAGCTTTACACTGCTGTGCTCTGTGCTCTCTGCAGCCAGTGTTATGTCTTGTCCCAGGAGAGACGTGTGACTAAGCTTTACACTGCTGTGCTCTGTGCTCTCTGCAGCCAGTGTTATGTCTTGTCCCAGGAGAGACGTGTGACTAAGCTTTACACTGCTGTGCTCTGTGCTCTCTGCAGCCAGTGTTATGTCTTGTCCCAGGAGAGACGTGTGACTAAGCTTTACACTGCTGTGCTCTGTGCTCTCTGCAGCCAGTGTTATGTCTTGTCCCAGGAGAGACGTGTGACTAAGCTTTACACTGCTGTGCTCTCTGCAGCCAGTGTTATGTCTTGTCCCAGGAGAGACGTGTGACTAAGCTTTACACTGCTGTGCTCTCTGCAGCCAGTGTTATGTCTTGTCCCAGGAGAGACGTGTGACTAAGCTTTACACTGCTGTGCTCTGTGCTCTCTGCAGCCAGTGTTATGTCTTGTCCCAGGAGAGACGTGTGACTAAGCTTTACACTGCTGTGCTCTGTGCTCTCTGCAGCCAGTGTTATGTCTTGTCCCAGGAGAGACGTGTGACTAAGCTTTACACTGCTGTGCTCTGTGCTCTCTGCAGCCACTGTTATGTCTTGTCCCAGGAGAGACGTGTGACTAAGCTTTACACTGCTGTGCTCTGTGCTCTCTGCAGCCAGTGTTATGTCTTGTCCCAGGAGAGACGTGTGACTAAGCTTTACACTGCTGTGCTCTGTGCTCTCTGCAGCCAGTGTTATGTCTTGTCCCAGGAGAGACGTGTGACTAAGCTTTACACTGCTGTGCTCTGTGCTCTCTGCAGCCAGTGTTATGTCTTGTCCCAGGAGAGACGTGTGACTAAGCTTTACACTGCTGTGCTCTGTGCTCTCTGCAGCCACTGTTATGTCTTGTCCCAGGAGAGACGTGTGACTAAGCTTTACACTGCTGTGCTCTGTGCTCTCTGCAGCCAGTGTTATGTCTTGTCCCAGGAGAGACGTGTGACTAAGCTTTACACTGCTGTGCTCTGTGCTCTCTGCAGCCAGTGTTATGTCTTGTCCCAGGAGAGACGTGTGACTAAGCTTTACACTGCTGTGCTCTCTGCAGCCAGTGTTATGTCTTGTCCCAGGAGAGACGTGTGACTAAGCTTTACACTGCTGTGCTCTGTGCTCTCTGCAGCCAGTGTTATGTCTTGTCCCAGGAGAGACGTGTGACTAAGCTTTACACTGCTGTGCTCTGTGCTCTCTGCAGCCAGTGTTATGTCTTGTCCCAGGAGAGACGTGTGACTAAGCTTTACACTGCTGTGCTCTTCACTTTTTGCAAAACCTCTCGGATCTGTTTATCTGTTCGGATACTACAGCAGAGATTCATAGAAGACTCTGCAGCAGTGCAATGCAGAGAGCACAGCAGTGTGAGGACACACTCTGGAATATAGAGTCATATCTGGCAGTCTAGTAACATCTCTCTCTGGGGACTGCATGTAACTGT
The DNA here is from genome assembly GCF_040894005.1 of Engystomops pustulosus. Classification (NCBI taxonomy): domain Eukaryota; kingdom Metazoa; phylum Chordata; class Amphibia; order Anura; family Leptodactylidae; genus Engystomops; species Engystomops pustulosus. The sequence goes on along the minus strand of NC_092412.1, from coordinate 5,569,513 downwards.
GGCTGTCACCACCCCAAACCTCTAGACACAGCAGTATAACCCCCAACGTCCACAACACCGAGCAGGACCAATAGTTTTTATTGGGTTAAAATAGTATATTGTATGGTCTGGAGTGTTACTGTAGCGCCCCCATGGGGGTAGCAAAGTCACAAATGTTGGGATCTGTGTACATAACATGGAAGACACCGGGGGAGGGGAGGGGGGAGGTACAATGTGTAACTCTGCTCCGGAGCAGATCCAGGAGAGGCACAGAATACAGTGCATGAATGTGGTGGCAGCTCCTGTCCTGGACCAGCACCAGGTGATAACATCCCACTATAATCATCGCCCCAGGATTATGGAGGGGCTTCCAGTCACTGACATCACATTATCAGATCAGAAGTTGGTGGTGACATCATAACTCTGGGTGACATCATAGCGTCAGATTGTGCCCTGGCAGTGACATCACAGGGGTCCGTGCAGATTCTCCACAAATTTGTTGTAAAACTTTTCTGAAAGATAAAATGAATATATTAGTAGATAACTACCCTCCCACCCCTCCCCCGGGAGGCTGACCAGACTACAATCTCCTGGCTGTCAGGGTGGGGCACCCTGATCTCATGGCGTCACCTGTGTCCGGCTGAATATGTCCGTTCCGTATGAGGAAGTCCAGGATGACCAGCGCGCAGTTGGGTTTGAATTCCTGAGTGGCGATAGCGCCCCTCACCTGCAGAATAGAGAATCACTGGTCACATGGAGATGGTACCCACAATGTTGTAACACAGAGGGGTCCTCATGTCACATACCTTGTCCAGGGGCCACAGATAAAACTCCTGCACCTCCCCATCCCCCACACGAGGCTGGAAGGACTCGGGAACCTCCAGATCATACACAAACTGGCACTCCAGGTAGAGGGCGCTGTCCTGCTCATAGGCATAGCTGTGAGGGAAGAGGGGGTAATAAAACCAGGTGGGGATTTGTGGGGACACAATGAAGAAGTAGGGCTGTAGTGTGTGGGTGCCTCAGAAGAGGGGGGCGTAGTGCAGCATGTAGGGGTCACTCTATGGAGACTAGGGGGGCAGCGTGTAGGGGGGTCACTCTATGGAGACTAGGGGGGCAGCGTGTAGGGGGGTCACTCTATGGAGACTAGGGGGGCAGCGTGTAGGGGGGTCACTCTATGGAGACTAGGGGGGCAGCGTGTAGGGGGGTCACTCTATGGAGACTAGGGGGGCAGCGTGTAGGGGGGTCACTCTATGGAGACTAGGGGGGCAGCGTGTAGGGGGGTCACTCTATGGAGACTAGGGGGGCAGCGTGTAGGGGGGTCACTCTATGGAGACTAGGGGGGCAGCGTGTAGGGGGGTCACTCTATGGAGACTAGGGGGGCAGCGTGTAGGGGGGTCACTCTATGGAGACTAGGGGGGCATCGTGTAGGGGGGTCACTCTATGGAGACTAGGGGGGCAGCGTGTAGGGGGGTCACTCTATGGAGACTAGGGGGGCAGCGTGTAGGGGGGCAGCGTGTAGGGGGTCACTCTATGGAGACTAGGGAGGCAGCGTGTAGGGGGGTCACTATGGAGACTTGGGGGGCAGCGTGTAGGGGGGTCACTCTATGGAGACTAGGGGGGCAGCGTGTAGGGGGGTCACTCTATGGAGACTAGGGGGGCAGCGTGTAGGGGGGTCACTCTATGGAGACTAGGGGGGCATCGTGTAGGGGGGTCACTCTATGGAGACTAGGGAGGCAGCGTGTAGGGGGGTCACTCTATGGAGACTAGGGGGGCAGCGTGTAGGGGGGTCACTCTATGGAGACTAGGGGGGCAGCGTGTAGGGGGGTCACTCTATGGAGACTTGGGGGGCAGCGTGTAGGGGGGGTCACTCTATGGAGACTAGGGGGGCAGCGTGTAGGGGGGTCACTCTATGGAGACTAGGGGGGCAGCGTGTAGGGGGGTCACTCTATGGAGACTAGGGGGGCAGCGTGTAGGGGGGTCACTCTATGGAGACTAGGGGGGCAGCGTGTAGGGGGGTCACTCTATGGAGACTAGGGGGGCAGCGTGTAGGGGGGGTCACTCTATGGAGACTAGGGGGGCAGCGTGTAGGGGGGTCACTCTATGGAGACTAGGGGGGCAGCGTGTAGGGGGGTCACTCTATGGAGACTAGGGGGGCAGCGTGTAGGGGGGTCACTCTATGGAGACTAGGGGGGCAGCGTGTAGGGGGGTCACTCTATGGAGACTAGGGGGGCAGCGTGTAGGGGGGTCACTCTATGGAGACTAGGGGGGCAGCGTGTAGGGGGGTCACTCTATGGAGACTAGGGGGGCAGCGTGTAGGGGGGTCACTCTATGGAGACTAGGGGGGCAGCGTGTAGGGGGGTCACTCTATGGAGACTAGGGGGGCAGCGTGTAGGGGGGTCACTCTATGGAGACTAGGGGGGCAGCGTGTAGGGGGGTCACTCTATGGAGACTAGGGGGGCAGCGTGTAGGGGGGTCACTCTATGGAGACTAGGGGGGCAGCGTGTAGGGGGGTCACTCTATGGAGACTAGGGGGGCAGCGTGTAGGGGGGTCACTCTATGGAGACTAGGGGGGCAGCGTGTAGGGGGGTCACTCTATGGAGACTAGGGGGGCAGCGTGTAGGGGGGTCACTCTATGGAGACTAGGGGGGCAGCGTGTAGGGGGGTCACTCTATGGAGACTAGGGGGGCAGCGTGTAGGGGGGTCACTCTATGGAGACTAGGGGGGCAGCGTGTAGGGGGGTCACTCTATGGAGACTAGGGGGGCAGCGTGTAGGGGGGTCACTCTATGGAGACTAGGGGGGCAGCGTGTAGGGGGGTCACTCTATGGAGACTAGGGGGGCAGCGTGTAGGGGGGTCACTCTATGGAGACTAGGGGGGCAGCGTGTAGGGGGGTCACTCTATGGAGACTAGGGGGGCAGCGTGTAGGGGGGTCACTCTATGGAGACTAGGGGGGCAGCGTGTAGGGGGGTCACTCTATGGAGACTAGGGGGGCAGCGTGTAGGGGGGTCACTCTATGGAGACTAGGGGGGCAGCGTGTAGGGGGGTCACTCTATGGAGACTAGGGGGGCAGCGTGTAGGGGGGTCACTCTATGGAGACTAGGGGGGCAGCGTGTAGGGGGGTCACTCTATGGAGACTAGGGGGGCAGCGTGTAGGGGGGTCACTCTATGGAGACTAGGGGGGCAGCGTGTAGGGGGGTCACTCTATGGAGACTAGGGGGGCAGCGTGTAGGGGGGTCACTCTATGGAGACTAGGGGGGCAGCGTGTAGGGGGGTCACTCTATGGAGACTAGGGGGGCAGCGTGTAGGGGGGTCACTCTATGGAGACTAGGGGGGCAGCGTGTAGGGGGGTCACTCTATGGAGACTAGGGGGGCAGCGTGTAGGGGGTCACTCTATGGAGACTAGGGAGGCAGCGTGTAGGGGGGTCACTCTATGGAGACTAGGGAGGCAGCGTGTAGGGGGGTCACTCTGGAGACTTGGGGGGCAGCGTGTAGGGGGGTCACTCTATGGAGACTAGGGGGGCAGCGTGTAGGGGGGTCACTCTATGGAGACTAGGGGGGCAGCGTGTAGGGGGGTCACTCTATGGAGACTAGGGGGGCAGCGTGTAGGGGGGTCACTCTATGGAGACTAGGGGGGCAGCGTGTAGGGGGGTCACTCTATGGAGACTAGGGGGGCAGCGTGTAGGGGGGTCACTCTATGGAGACTAGGGGGGCAGCGTGTAGGGGGGTCACTCTATGGAGACTAGGGGGGCAGCGTGTAGGGGGGTCACTCTATGGAGACTAGGGGGGCAGCGTGTAGGGGGGTCACTCTATGGAGACTAGGGGGGCAGCGTGTAGGGGGGTCACTCTGGAGACTAGGGGGGCAGCGTGTAGGGGGGTCACTCTGGAGACTAGGGGGGCATCGTGTAGGGGGGTCACTCTATGGAGACTAGGGGGGCATCGTGTAGGGGGGTCACTCTATGGAGACTAGGGGGGCATCGTGTAGGGGGGTCACTCTATGGAGACTAGGGGGGCAGCGTGTAGGGGGTCACTTTTTGGAGACTAGGGGGGCAGCGTGTAGGGGGGTCACTCTATGGAGACTAGGGGGGCAGCGTGTAGGGGGTCACTTTTTGGAGACTAGGGGGGCAGCGTGTAGGGGGGTCACTCTATGGAGACTAGGGGGGCAGCGTGTAGGGGGGTCACTCTATGGAGACTAGGGGGGCAGCGTGTAGGGGGTCACTTTTTGGAGACTAGGGGGGCAGCGTGTAGGGGAGGGGGTCACTCTTTGGAGAATAGGTGCATTATTTTGAATATATTAATCGGCAGTCAGTGTGTGGGAACCATAAGAGAGGTCAAAGGTCCGACCTGTTTGGGTCATGGTGAAGGGCCGTACAGCCACCTCCCTACCTCACGGTCCCGGCAGGTCTGGCTGTAGACGCTAGGGATTCTGGGATACACGCCTCCTCTGTACACTCCTTAAGAAGGGTCTCCCACACCCCGGAGCCGGCAGAGATCCCTCCGGCCGCCTGTAAGGACACGGTGACCTCAGTGACCCCGCACACTGAACCCTATCAGCAGATTACTCAATGTCCTCAGTAATGGAGGCCTCACCAGGTGGTCCAGCTTCCCTGGGTGGTTGGGTTTGGTCAGTGAGCGCCGGGCGATCCACATAAAGATGTTGTCACCTCTGCGGAGAAAGCCGTTCACATGGACGCCGTAGCGGGGAACCCCGAGGAGCGCTGAGGGGAGACGTGACCTTATAGGAGACTGTATACAGAGCCCAGCCCAGGACACGGCATGACCTTATAGGAGACTGTATACAGAGCCAGGGCACGGCATGACCTTATAGGAGACTGTATACAGAGCCAGGGCACGGCATGACCTTATAGGAGACTGTATACAGAGCCAGGACACGGCATGACCTTATAGGAGACTGTATACAGAGCCAGGACACGGCATGACCTTATAGGAGACTGTATACAGAGCCAGGACACGGCATGACCTTATAGGAGACTGTATACAGAGCCAGGGCACGGCCCAGGACACGGCATGACCCGTATGACTTACGTGTAGCCGCCCGTTCCATGCTGAGGAGAGGAGGCTCGGAGAATAATCCCTTCACATCGTAGAGCTGCGGGGGGAGAGAAGTCACACCGGACCTCAGGCGCTGTGCACACACATCATGTGATCACAGATCAAATACATTAACAATGGCATGAAGAATCACAGATTACACAGGAGTCATACTCCCATCATCTGCACAACTACAATTTCATGCCCCAGGAAACATGGAATCATAAGAAAGGGAATCATAATATCACAAGTAACATCTTATTACAGTCCAGCAGTGATATAAGGGGAGGAGCTGATATCATCCCATCTTATTACACTCCAGCAGTGATATAAGAGGAGGAGCTGATATCATCCCATCTTATTACACTCCAGCAGTGATATAAGGGGAGGAGCTGATATCATCCCATCTTATTACACTACAGCAGTGATATAAGAGGAGGAGCTGATATCATCCCATCTTATTACAGTCCAGCAGTGATATAAGGGGAGGAGCTGATATCATCCCATCTTATTACACTACAGCAGTGATATAAGAGGAGGAGCTGATATCACATCTTATTACACTCCAGCAGTGATATAAGGGGAGGAGCTGATATCATCACATCTTATTACACTCCAGCAGTGATATAAGGGGAGGAGCTGATATCATCCCATCTTATTACACTACAGCAGTGATATAAGAGGAGGAGCTGATATCACATCTTATTACACTCCAGCAGTGATATAAGGGGAGGAGCTGATATCATCCCATCTTATTACAGTCCAGCAGTGATATAAGAGGAGGAGCTGATATCATCCCATCTTATTACAGTCCAGCAGTGATATAAGAGGAGGAGCTGATATCATCACATCTTATTACACTCCAGCAGTGATATAAGAGGAGGAGCTGATATCATCCCATCTTATTACAGTCCAGCAGTGATATAAGGGGAGGAGCTGATATCATCCCATCTTATTACACTCCAGCAGTGATATAAGAGGAGGAGCTGATATCATCCCATCTTATTACAGTCCAGCAGTGATATAAGAGGAGGAGCTGATATCATCCCATCTTATTACACTACAGCAGTGATATAAGAGGAGGAGCTGATATCACATCTTATTACACTCCAGCAGTGATATAAGGGGAGGAGCTGATATCATCCCATCTTATTACACTCCAGCAGTGATATAAGAGGAGGAGCTGATATCATCCCATCTTATTACACTACAGCAGTGATATAAGAGGAGGAGCTGATATCATCCCATCTTATTACAGTCCAGCAGTGATATAAGGGGAGGAGCTGATATCACATCTTATTACACTCCAGCAGTGATATAAGAGGAGGAGCTGATATCATCCCATCTTATTACAGTCCAGCAGTGATATAAGAGGAGGAGCTGATATCATCCCATCTTATTACAGTCCAGCAGTGATATAAGGGGAGGAGCTGATATCATCCCATCTTATTACACTCCAGCAGTGATATAAGAGGAGGAGCTGATATCATCCCATCTTATTACAGTCCAGCAGTGATATAAGGGGAGGAGCTGATATCATCCCATCTTATTACACTACAGCAGTGATATAAGAGGAGGAGCTGATATCACATCTTATTACACTCCAGCAGTGATATAAGGGGAGGAGCTGATATCATCCCATCTTATTACACTCCAGCAGTGATATAAGAGGAGGAGCTGATATCATCCCATCTTATTACAGTCCAGCAGTGATATAAGGGGAGGAGCTGATATCATCCCATCTTATTACACTCCAGCAGTGATATAAGGGGAGGAGCTGATATCACATCTTATTACACTCCAGCAGTGATAAGAGGAGGAGCTGATATCATCCCATCTTATAACAGTCCAGCAGTGATATAAGAGGAGGAGCTGATATCATCCCATCTTATTACAGTCCAGCAGTGATATAAGAGGAGGAGCTGATATCATCCCATCTTATTACAGTCCAGCAGTGATATAAGAGGAGGAGCTGATATCACATCTTATTACACTCCAGCAGTGATATAAGAGGAGGAGCTGATATCATCCCATCTTATTACAGTACAGCAGTGATATAAGAGGAGGAGCTGATATCATCCCATCTTATTACAGTACAGCAGTGATATAAGAGGAGGAGCTGATATCATCCCATCTTATTACACTCCAGCAGTGATATAAGGGGAGGAGCTGATATCACATCTTATTACACTCCAGCAGTGATATAAGGGGAGGAGCTGATATCACATCTTATTACAGTCCAGCAGTGATATAAGAGAAGGAGCTGATATCACATCTTATTACAGTCCAGCAGTGATATAAGAGGAGGAGCTGATATCATCCCATCTTATTACAGTCCAGCAGTGATATAAGAGGAGGAGCTGATATCATCCCATCTTATTACACTCCAGCAGTGATATAAGGGGAGGAGCTGATATCACATCTTATTACACTCCAGCAGTGATATAAGGGGAGGAGCTGATATCACATCTTATTACAGTCCAGCAGTGATATAAGAGGAGGAGCTGATATCATCCCATCTTATTACACTCCAGCAGTGATATAAGAGGAGGAGCTGATATCACATCTTATTACACTCCAGCAGTGATATAAGAGGAGCTGATATCACCCCATCTTATTACACTCCAGCAGTGATATAAGGGGAGGAGCTGATATCATCCCATCTTATTACACTCCAGCAGTGATATAAGGGGAGGAGCTGATATCATCCCATCTTATTACACTCCAGCAGTGATATAAGAGGAGGAGCTGATATCACATCTTATTACACTCCAGCAGTGATATAAGAGGAGGAGCTGATATCATCCCATCTTATTACAGTCCAGCAGTGATATGAGGAGGAGCTGATATCATCCCATCTTATTACAGTCCAGCAGTGATATAAGGGGAGGAGCTGATATCCCATCTTATTACACTCCAGCAGTGATATAAGAGGAGGAGCTGATATCATCCCATCTTATTACAGTCCAGCAGTGATATAAGGGGAGGAGCTGATATCACATCTTATTACAGTCCAGCAGTGATATAAGAGGAGGAGCTGATATCATCCCATCTTATTACACTCCAGCAGTGATATAAGGGGAGGAGCTGATATCATCCCATCTTATTACACTCCAGCAGTGATATAAGAGGAGGAGCTGATATCACATCTTATTACACTCCAGCAGTGATATAAGAGGAGGAGCTGATATCATCCCATCTTATTACAGTCCAGCAGTGATATAAGAGGAGGAGCTGATATCATCCCATCTTATTACACTCCAGCAGTGATATAAGGGGAGGAGCTGATATCATCTCATCTTATTACAGTCCAGCAGTGATATAAGGGGAGGAGCTGATATCATCCCATCTTATTACAGTCCAGCAGTGATATGAGGAGGAGCTGATATCATCCCATCTTATTACAGTCCAGCAGTGATATAAGGGGAGGAGCTGATATCATCCCATCTTATTACAGTCCAGCAGTGATATAAGGGGAGGAGCTGATATCATCCCATCTTATTACACTCCAGCAGTGATATAAGAGGAGGAGCTGATATCATCCCATCTTATTACAGTCCAGCAGTGATATAAGAGGAGGAGCTGATATCATCCCATCTTATTACAGTCCAGCAGTGATATAAGAGGAGGAGCTGATATCATACCATCTTATTACACTCCAGCAGTGATATAAGAGGAGGAGCTGATATCATCCCATCTTATTACACTCCAGCAGTGATATAAGGGGAGGAGCTGATATCACATCTTATTACACTCCAGCAGTGATATAAGAGGAGGAGCTGATATCATCCCATCTTATTACAGTCCAGCAGTGATATAAGAGGAGGAGCTGATATCCCATCTTATTACAGTCCAGCAGTGATATAAGGGGAGGAGCTGATATCATCCCATCTTATTACAGTCCAGCAGTGATATAAGAGGAGGAGCTGATATCCCATCTTATTACACTCCAGCAGTGATATAAGAGGAGGAGCTGATATCATCCCATCTTATTACAGTCCAGCAGTGATATAAGGGGAGGAGCTGATATCATCCCATCTTATTACAGTCCAGCAGTGATATAAGAGGAGGAGCTGATATCATCCCATCTTATTACAGTCCAGCAGTGATATAAGAGGAGGAGCTGATATCATCCCATCTTATTACAGTCCAGCAGTGATATAAGAGGAGGAGCTGATATCCCATCTTATTACAGTCCAGCAGTGATATAAGGGGAGGAGCTGATATCCCATCTTATTACACTCCAGCAGTGATATAAGAGGAGGAGCTGATATCATCCCATCTTATTACAGTCCAGCAGTGATATAAGAGGAGGAGCTGATATCATCCCATCTTATTACAGTCCAGCAGTGATATAAGAGGAGGAGCTGATATCATCCCATCTTATTACAGTCCAGCAGTGATATAAGGGGAGGAGCTGATATCACATCTTATTACAGTCCAGCAGTGATATAAGGGGAGGAGCTGATATCCCATCTTATTACACTCCAGCAGTGATATAAGGGGAGGAGCTGATATCCCATCTTATTACACTCCAGCAGTGATATAAGAGGAGGAGCTGATATCATCCCATCTTATTACAGTCCAGCAGTGATATAAGGGGAGGAGCTGATATCATCCCATCTTATTACAGTCCAGCAGTGATATAAGAGGAGGAGCTGATATCATCCCATCTTATTACAGTCCAGCAGTGATATAAGAGGAGGAGCTGATATCATCCCATCTTATTACACTCCAGCAGTGATATAAGAGGAGGAGCTGATATCATCCCATCTTATTACAGTCCAGCAGTGATATAAGAGGAGGAGCTGATATCATCCCATCTTATTACAGTCCAGCAGTGATATAAGAGGAGGAGCTGATATCACATCTTATTACACTCCAGCAGTGATATAAGAGGAGGAGCTGATATCATCCCATCTTATTACACTCCAGCAGTGATATAAGAGGAGGAGCTGATATCACATCTTATTACAGTCCAGCAGTGATATAAGAGGAGGAGCTGATATCATCCCATCTTATTACAGTCCAGCAGTGATATAAGAGGAGGAGCTGATATCACATCTTATTACAGTCCAGCAGTGATATAAGGGGAGGAGCTGATATCACATCTTATTACAGTCCAGCAGTGATATAAGAGGAGGAGCTGATATCACATCTTATTACACTCCAGCAGTGATATAAGAGGAGGAGCTGATATCATCCCATCTTATTACAGTCCAGCAGTGATATAAGAGGAGGAGCTGATATCACATCTTATTACACTCCAGCAGTGATATAAGAGGAGGAGCTGATATCATCCCATCTTATTACACTCCAGCAGTGATATAAGAGGAGGAGCTGATATCACATCTTATTACAGTCCAGCAGTGATATAAGAGGAGGAGCTGATATCATCCCATCTTATTACAGTCCAGCAGTGATATAAGAGGAGGAGCTGATATCACATCTTATTACAGTCCAGCAGTGATATAAGGGGAGGAGCTGATATCACATCTTATTACAGTCCAGCAGTGATATAAGAGGAGGAGCTGATATCACATCTTATTACAGTCCAGCAGTGATATAAGGAGAGGAGCTGATATCACATCTTATTACACTCCAGCAGTGATATAAGAGGAGGAGCTGATATCATCCCATCTTATTACAGTCCAGCAGTGATATAAGGGGAGGAGCTGATATCATCCCATCTTATTACACTCCAGCAGTGATATAAGGGGAGGAGCTGATATCATCCCATCTTATTACAGTCCAGCAGTGATATAAGGGGAGGAGCTGATATCATCCCATCTTATTACACTCCAGCAGTGATATAAGAGGAAGAGCTGATATCATCACATCTTATTACAGTCCAGCAGTGATATAAGAGGAGGAGCTGATATCACATCTTATTACAGTCCAGCAGTGATATAAGGAGAGGAGCTGATATCACATCTTATTACACTCCAGCAGTGATATAAGAGGAGGAGCTGATATCATCCCATCTTATTACAGTCCAGCAGTGATATAAGGGGAGGAGCTGATATCATCCCATCTTATTACACTCCAGCAGTGATATAAGAGGAGGAGCTGATATCATCCCATCTTATTACAGTCCAGCAGTGATATAAGGGGAGGAGCTGATATCATCCCATCTTATTACACTCCAGCAGTGATATAAGAGGAAGAGCTGATATCATCACATCTTATTACAGTCCAGCAGTGATATAAGAGGAGGAGCTGATATCATCCCATCTTATTACACTCCAGCAGTGATATAAGAGGAGGAGCTGATATCATCCCATCTTATTACAGTCCAGCAGTGATATAAGGGGAGGAGCTGATATCATCCCATCTTATTACACTCCAGCAGTGATATAAGAGGAAGAGCTGATATCATCACATCTTATTACAGTCCAGCAGTGATATAAGAGGAGGAGCTGATATCATCCCATCTTATTACAGTCCAGCAGTGATATAAGGGGAGGAGCTGATATCATCCCATCTTATTACACTCCAGCAGTGATATAAGAGGAGGAGCTGATATCATCCCATCTTATTACAGTCCAGCAGTGATATAAGAGGAGGAGCTGATATAACCCCATCTTATTACACTCCAGCAGTGATATAAGGGGAGGAGCTGATATCACATCTTATTACAGTCCAGCAGTGATATAAGAGGAGGAGCTGATATCATCCCATCTTATTACACTCCAGCAGTGATATAAGAGGAGGAGCTGATATCATCCCATCTTATTACAGTCCAGCAGTGATATAAGAGGAGGAGCTGATATCATCCCATCTTATTACACTCCAGCAGTGATATAAGAGGAGGAGCTGATATCACATCTTATTACAGTCCAGCAGTGATATAAGAGGAGGAGCTGATATCATCCCATCTTATTACAGTCCAGCAGTGATATAAGAGGAGGAGCTGATATCACATCTTATTACAGTCCAGCAGTGATATAAGAGGAGGAGCTGATATCATCCCATCTTATTACACTCCAGCAGTGATATAAGAGGAGGAGCTGATATCACATCTTATTACACTCCAGCAGTGATATAAGAGGAGGAGCTGATATCACATCTTATTACACTCCAGCAGTGATATAAGAGGAGGAGCTGATATCATCCCATCTTATTACAGTCCAGCAGTGATATAAGAGGAGGAGCTGATATCATCCCATCTTATTACAGTCCAGCAGTGATATAAGAGGAGGAGCTGATATCACATCTTATTACAGTCCAGCAGTGATATAAGAGGAGGAGCTGATATCATCCCATCTTATTACAGTCCAGCAGTGATATAAGAGGAGGAGCTGATATCACATCTTATTACAGTCCAGCAGTGATATAAGAGGAGGAGCTGATATCCCATCTTATTACAGTCCAGCAGTGATATAAGAGGAGGAGCTGATATCATCACATCTTATTACACTCCAGCAGTGATATAAGAGGAGGAGCTGATATCATCACATCTTATTACAGTCCAGCAGTGATATAAGAGGAGCCGATATCATCACATCTTATTACAGTCCAGCAGTGATATAAGAGGAGGAGCTGATATCATCCCATCTTATTACAGTCCAGCAGTGATATAAGGGGAGGAGCTGATATCATCCCATCTTATTACACTCCAGCAGTGATATAAGAGGAGGAGCTGATATCATCCCATCTTATTACAGTCCAGCAGTGATATAAGGGGAGGAGCTGATATCATCCCATCTTATTACACTCCAGCAGTGATATAAGAGGAGGAGCTGATATCACATCTTATCACACTCCAGCAGTGACCTAGCAGACACATGGCAGTGTTATTACGTGCTCACCTCGTCCCTCCATTCCTGGAGACAGGGGTAGATGTTGCGCCCCCGCAGCCCCTCCATCACCCCCTGCACGGCGCGGCTCCTGTCCTGGGGGGAGCACAGACGGTCGCTCAGCTCCAGCCGAGGTCCAGAGTCTTTAGAGAGGGTGAAGACATCAGAATCTTGCGCCAGAACCTGCGCCACCGCTGGAGTGACCCATCCGACCCGCTGCCCCTGGACACAGAACGGGAGACAACCTGAGGAAGAGGCGCAGCGTTATATAATACAGCAGGAGAACGCAGGACGCACGGGTCACACGCCCTACCTGCACCATGGAAGCTGTTCAGTCTGTGGAGCAGATCCAGAACCCGTTCAGACCACCCTGCCGACGCCATGGACCTGCAGACGGTACACGACGAGTCCACACAGAACTCTCCACCTGCACAACAAATAGCAAGACCCGGCACTGAGCACAGCCCCGCCCCAGCCCCGCCTCCTGGGAGGAGCCAAGCACAGCTCACTGCTGACTGGTGGATATTCTGCAAACAGAAAAAGTCTGACAAGAGTCATCCTGTGTGATACAGTCATCTGAGCCGTGTATCTAATCCTCTCCTGTGTGATACAGTCTGCTGAGCCGTGTATCTAATCCTCTCCTGTGTGATACAGTCTGCTGAGATGTGTATCTAATCCTCTCCTGTGTGATACAGTCATCTGAGCCGTGTATCTAATCCCATACTGTGTGATACAGTCTGCTGAGCCTTGTATCTAATCCTATTCTGTGTCATACTGACTGCTGAGCTGTGTATCTAATCCTCTCCTGTGTGATACAGTCTGCTGAGCCTTGTATCTAATCCTATTCTGTGTCATACTGACTGCTGAGCTGTGTATCTAATCCTCTCCTGTGTGATACAGTCTGCTGAGCCGTGTATCTAATCCTCTCCTGTGTGATACAGTTTGCTGAGCCGTGTATCTAATCCCATCCTGTGTGATACAGTCTGCTGAGCCGTGTATCTAATCCTCTCCTGTGTGATACAGTCTGCTGAGCCGTGTATCTAATCCCATCCTGTGTGATACAGTCTGCTGAGCCTTGTATCTAATCCTATCCTGTGTCATACTGACTGCTGAGCCGTGTATCTAATCCTCTCCTGTGTGATACAGTCTGCTGAGCCGTGTATCTAATCCTCTCCTGTGTGATACAGTCTGCTGAGCCGTGTATCTAATCCCATCCTGTGTGATACAGTCTGCTGAGCCTTGTATCTAATCCTATCCTGTGTCATACTGACTGCTGAGCCGTGTATCTAATCCTCTCCTGTTTGATACAGTCTGCTGAGCCGTGTATCTAATCCTCTCCTGTTTGATACTGACTGCTGAGCTGTGTATCTAATCCTCTCCTGTTTGATACTGACTGCTGAGCTGTGTATCTAATCCTATCCTTTGTGATACTGTCTGCTGAGCTGTGTATCTAATCCCATCCTGTGTGATACTGACAGCTGAGCTTTGTATTTAATCCTCGCCTGTGTGATACTGTATCTCATCCCGTGTGATACTCCCTCCTGTGTCTCATCCCGTGTGATACTCCCTCCTGTGTCTCATCCCGTGTGATACTCCCTCCTGTGTCTCATCCCGTGTGATACTCCCTCCTGTGTCTCATCCCGTGTGATACTCCCTCCTGTGTCTCATCCCGTGTGATACTCCCTCCTGTGTCTCATCCCGTGTGATACTCCCTCCTGTGTCTCATCCCGTGTGATACTCCCTCCTGTGTCTCATCCCGTGTGATACTCCCTCCTGTGTCTCATCCCGTGTGATACTCCCTCCTGTGTCTCATCCCGTGTGATACTCCCTCCTGTGTCTCATCCCGTGTGATACTCCCTCCTGTGTCTCATCCCGTGTGATACTCCCTCCTGTGTCTCATCCCGTGTGATACTCCCTCCTGTGTCTCATCCCGTGTGATACTCCCTCCTGTGTCTCATCCCGTGTGATACTCCCTCCTGTGTCTCATCCCGTGTGATACTCCCTCCTGTGTCTCATCCCGTGTGATACTCCCTCCTGTGTCTCATCCCGTGTGATACTCCCTCCTGTGTCTCATCCCGTGTGATACTCCCTCCTGTGTCTCATCCCGTGTGATACTCCCTCCTGTGTCTCATCCCGTGTGATACTCCCTCCTGTGTCTCATCCCGTGTGATACTCCCTCCTGTGTCTCATCCCGTGTGATACTCCCTCCTGTGTCTCATCCCGTGTGATACTCCCTCCTGTGTCTCATCCCGTGTGATACTCCCTCCTGTGTCTCATCCCGTGTGATACTCCCTCCTGTGTCTCATCCCGTGTGATACTCCCTCCTGTGTCTCATCCCGTGTGATACTCCCTCCTGTGTCTCATCCCGTGTGATACTCCCTCCTGTGTCTCATCCCGTGTGATACTCCCTCCTGTGTCTCATCCCGTGTGATACTCCCTCCTGTGTCTCATCCCGTGTGATACTCCCTCCTGTGTCTCATCCCGTGTGATACTCCCTCCTGTGTCTCATCCCGTGTGATACTCCCTCCTGTGTCTCATCCCGTGTGATACTCCCTCCTGTGTCTCATCCCGTGTGATACTCCCTCCTGTGTCTCATCCCGTGTGATACTCCCTCCTGTGTCTCATCCCGTGTGATACTCCCTCCTGTGTCTCATCCCGTGTGATACTCCCTCCTGTGTCTCATCCCGTGTGATACTCCCTCCTGTGTCTCATCCCGTGTGATACTCCCTCCTGTGTCTCATCCCGTGTGATACTCCCTCCTGTGTCTCATCCCGTGTGATACTCCCTCCTGTGTCTCATCCCGTGTGATACTCCCTCCTGTGTCTCATCCCGTGTGATACTCCCTCCTGTGTCTCATCCCGTGTGATACTCCCTCCTGTGTCTCATCCCGTGTGATACTCCCTCCTGTGTCTCATCCCGTGTGATACTCCCTCCTGTGTCTCATCCCGTGTGATACTCCCTCCTGTGTCTCATCCCGTGTGATACTCCCTCCTGTGTCTCATCCCGTGTGATACTCCCTCCTGTGTCTCATCCCGTGTGATACTCCCTCCTGTGTCTCATCCCGTGTGATACTCCCTCCTGTGTCTCATCCCGTGTGATACTCCCTCCTGTGTCTCATCCCGTGTGATACTCCCTCCTGTGTCTCATCCCGTGTGATACTCCCTCCTGTGTCTCATCCCGTGTGATACTCCCTCCTGTGTCTCATCCCGTGTGATACTCCCTCCTGTGTCTCATCCCGTGTGATACTCCCTCCTGTGTCTCATCCCGTGTGATACTCCCTCCTGTGTCTCATCCCGTGTGATACTCCCTCCTGTGTCTCATCCCGTGTGATACTCCCTCCTGTGTCTCATCCCGTGTGATACTCCCTCCTGTGTCTCATCCCGTGTGATACTCCCTCCTGTGTCTCATCCCGTGTGATACTCCCTCCTGTGTCTCATCCCGTGTGATACTCCCTCCTGTGTCTCATCCCGTGTGATACTCCCTCCTGTGTCTCATCCCGTGTGATACTCCCTCCTGTGTCTCATCCCGTGTGATACTCCCTCCTGTGTCTCATCCCGTGTGATACTCCCTCCTGTGTCTCATCCCGTGTGATACTCCCTCCTGTGTCTCATCCCGTGTGATACTCCCTCCTGTGTCTCATCCCGTGTGATACTCCCTCCTGTGTCTCATCCCGTGTGATACTCCCTCCTGTGTCTCATCCCGTGTGATACTCCCTCCTGTGTCTCATCCCGTGTGATACTCCCTCCTGTGTCTCATCCCGTGTGATACTCCCTCCTGTGTCTCATCCCGTGTGATACTCCCTCCTGTGTCTCATCCCGTGTGATACTCCCTCCTGTGTCTCATCCCGTGTGATACTCCCTCCTGTGTCTCATCCCGTGTGATACTCCCTCCTGTGTCTCATCCCGTGTGATACTCCCTCCTGTGTCTCATCCCGTGTGATACTCCCTCCTGTGTCTCATCCCGTGTGATACTCCCTCCTGTGTCTCATCCCGTGTGATACTCCCTCCTGTGTCTCATCCCGTGTGATACTCCCTCCTGTGTCTCATCCCGTGTGATACTCCCTCCTGTGTCTCATCCCGTGTGATACTCCCTCCTGTGTCTCATCCCGTGTGATACTCCCTCCTGTGTCTCATCCCGTGTGATACTCCCTCCTGTGTCTCATCCCGTGTGATACTCCCTCCTGTGTCTCATCCCGTGTGATACTCCCTCCTGTGTCTCATCCCGTGTGATACTCCCTCCTGTGTCTCATCCCGTGTGATACTCCCTCCTGTATCTCATCCCGTGTGATACTCCCTCCTGTATCTCATCCCGTGTGATACTCCCTCCTGTATCTCATCCCGTGTGATACTCCCTCCTGTATCTCATCCCGTGTGATACTCCCTCCTGTATCTCATCCCGTGTGATACTCCCTCCTGTATCTCATCCCGTGTGATACTCCCTCCTGTATCTCATCCCGTGTGATACTCCCTCCTGTATCTCATCCCGTGTGATACTCCCTCCTGTATCTCATCCCGTGTGATACTCCCTCCTGTATCTCATCCCGTGTGATACTCCCTCCTGTATCTCATCCCGTGTGATACTCCCTCCTGTATCTCATCCCGTGTGATACTCCCTCCTGTATCTCATCCCGTGTGATACTCCCTCCTGTGTCTCATCCCGTGTGATACTCCCTCCTGTGTCTCATCCCGTGTGATACTCCCTCCTGTGTCTCATCCCGTGTGATACTCCCTCCTGTGTCTCATCCCGTGTGATACTCCCTCCTGTGTCTCATCCCGTGTGATACTCCCTCCTGTGTCTCATCCCGTGTGATACTCCCTCCTGTGTCTCATCCCGTGTGATACTCCCTCCTGTGTCTCATCCCGTGTGATACTCCCTCCTGTGTCTCATCCCGTGTGATACTCTCTCATCCTGAGGTAACCGGTTTGCGCCGCCTGCTGCTGTATCTCATCCTGTGTGATACTCCCCGTGTATCTCATCCTGTGTGATACTCTCTCCTGAGGTAACCGGTTTGCGCCGCCTCCTGCTGTATCTCATCTTCTCCTGTGGATACTCCCCGTGTATCTAATCCTGTGTGATACTCCCTGCTGTATCTAATCCTGTGTGATACTCTCTCCTGAGGTAACCGGTTTGCGCCGCCTCCTGCTGTATCTCATCCTGTCCTGTGGATACTCCCCGTGTATCTCATCCTGTGTGATACTCCCTGCTGTATCTAATCCTATGTGATACTCTCTCATCCTGAGGTAACCGGTTTGCGCCGCCTCCTGCTGTATCTCATCCTCTCCTGTGGATACTCCCCGTGTATCTCATCCTGTGTGATACTCCCTGCTGTATCTAATCCTATGTGATACTCTCTCATCCTGAGATAACCGGTTTGCGCCGCCTCCCGCTGTATCTCATCCTGTGTGATACTCCCCGTGTATCTCATCCTGTGTGATACTCCCCGTGTATCTCATCCTGTGGATACTCTCTCATCCTGAGGTAACCGGTTTGCGCCGCCTCCTGCTGTATCTCATCCTCTCCTGTGGATACTCCCCGTGTATCTCATCCTGTGGATACTCCCCGTGTATCTCATCCTGTGTGATACTCTCTCATCCTGAGGTAACCAGTTTGCGCCGCCTCCTGCTGTATCTCATCCTCTCCTGTGGATACTCCCCGTGTATCTCATCCTGTGTGATACTCCCTGTGTATCTAATCCGGTGTGATACTCTCTCATCCTGAGGTAACCGGTTTGCGCCGCCTCCCGCCGCTGCAGACAACACGAACCTGACGGAGAATTTCCCCTCGCGGTCACGTGACAGGCGACCATGACGCCATATACTCGGGGCCCTGCATTATCGCTCAATTGACACCTGTTGCTAGGCAGCTGCTTCTCCGACCAATCAACTGCGGCGCTCTCAGAGAGATTTGTATAACAACCAGGTGGCGGGAACGAATCATAGAAGAGATACACTCGAAAGCCACGCCCATACAGAAGACCGCTTCGCACGGTTTTGGAACCCCGCCCTCCTGATGATTGACATCGACCTTGGACCAATGGCATGCTGAACTCCCCTGTGACGGTTGGAACGTAATGACGTAATTTTGCTGTCATCAGCGCCATATTGATTGATGACGCACTTGGCTCTCCCGCCTGCGGCCTGCTAGTTCTGAGGGGACCGGTAAGTGATTGCTGGTGCGGTGCGGGGCTGCGGTGTCCGGGGCCTGGTCTGCTCCGGCGGGGGGCGGCCGCGGTGTTATAGACAGAGCGCGGGAAGTGTAAGGGAGAGAGAGGCGGGAACATGGCGGAAGCGTGCGGCGTGTGTGTGCGGGGCCGCTCCTCACAGCTACCGCCTGCTCTGTCATGTGACTGGGGTGTATATATACTGGGGTGACCCCTCCAGGGCATGTATACAGGTCACAGGGGCTCTGGTCATGTGACTGGGGTGTATATATACTGGGGTGACCCCTCCAGGGGATGTATACAGGTCACAGGGGCTCTGGTCATGTGACTGGGGTGTATATACACTGGGGTGACCCCTCCAGGGGGTGTATACAGGTCACAGGGGCTCTGGTCATGTGACTGGGGTGTATATATACTGGGGTGACCTCTCCAGGGGATGTATACAGGTCACAGGGGCTCTGTCATGTGACTGGGGTGTATATACACTGGGGTGACCTCTCCAGGGGATGTATACAGGTCACAGCGGCTCTGGTCATGTGACTGGGGTGTATATATACTGGGGTGACCTCTCTAGGGGATGTATACAGGTCACAGGGGCTCTGTCATGTGACTGGGGTATATATATACTGGGGTGACCCCCTCCAGGGGATGTATACAGGTCACAGGGGCTCTGGTCATGTGACTGGGGTGTATATATACTGGGGTGACCTCTCTAGGGGATGTATACAGGTCACAGGGGCTCTGGTCATGTGACTGGGGTGTATATATACTGGGGTGACCCCTCCAGGGGATGTATACAGGTCACAGGGGCTCTGTCATGTAACTGGGGTGTATATATACTGGGGTGACCCCTCCAGGGGATGTATACAGGTCACAGGGGCTCTGGTCATGTGACTGGGGTGTATATACACTGCGGTGACCCCTCCAGGGGATGTATACAGGTCACAGGGGCTCTGGTCATGTGACTGGGGTGTATATATACTGGGGTGACCCCACCAGGGGGTGTATACAGGTCACAGGGGCTCTGGTCATGTGACTGGGGTGTATATATACTGGGGTGATCCCTCCAGGGGATGTATACAGGTCACAGGGGCTCTGGTCATGTGACTGGGGTGTATATATACTGGGGTGACCCCCTCCAGGGGATGTATACAGTTTACAGGGGCTCTGGTCATGTGACTGGGGTGTATATATACTGGGGTGACCCCTCCAGGGGATGTATACAGGTCACAGGGGCTCTGTCATGTGACTCGGGTGTATATACACTGGGGTGACCCCCTCCAGGGGATGTATACAGGTCACAGGGGCTCTGGTCATGTGACTGGGGTGTATATATACTGGGGTGACCCCTCCAGGGGATGTATACAGGTCACAGGGGCTCTGGTCATGTGACTGGGGTGTAAATATACTGGGGTGACCCCTCCTGGGGATGTATACAGGTCACAGGGGCTCTCGTCATGTGACTGGGGTGTATATATACTGGGGTGACCCCTCCTGGGGATGTATACAGGTCACAGGGGCTCTGGTCATGTGACTGGGGTGTATATATACTGGGGTGACCCCTCCTGGAGATGTATACAGGTCACAGGGGCTCTGGTCATGTGACTGGGGTGTATATATACTGGGGTGACCCCTTCAGGGGATGTATACAGGGGCTCTGTCATGTGACTGGGGTGTATATACACTGGGGTGACCCCCTCCAGGGGATGTATACAGGTTACAGGGGCTCTGGTCATGTGACTGGGGTGTATATATACTGGGGTGACCCCTCCAGGGGATGTATACAGGTCACAGGGGCTCTGGTCATGTGACTGGGGTGTATATATACTGGGGTGACCCCTCCTGGGGATGTATACAGGTCACAGGGGCTCTGGTCATGTGACTGGGGTGTAAATATACTGGGGTGACCCCTCCTGGGGATGTATACAGGTCACAGGGGCTCTCGTCATGTGACTGGGGTGTATATACACTGGGGTGACCCCTCCTGGAGATGTATACAGGTCACAGGGGCTCTGGTCATGTGACTGGGGTGTATATATACGGGGGTGACCCCTCCTGGGGATGTATACAGGTCACAGGGGCTCTGGTCATGTGACTGGGGTGTATATATACTGGGGTGACCCCTCCAGGGGATGTATACAGGTCACAGGGGCTCTGGTCATGTGACTGGGGTGTATATATACTGGGGTGACCCCTCCAGGGGATGTATACAGGTCACAGGGGCTCTGGTCATGTGACTGGGGTGTATATATACTGGGGTAACCCCTCCAGGGGATGTATACAGGTCACAGGGGCTCTGGTCATGTGACTGGGGTGTATATATACTGGGGTGACCCCTCCAGGGGATGTATACAGGTCACAGGGGCTCTGGTCATGTGACTGGGGTGTATATATACTGGGGTGACCCCTCCAGGGGATGTATACAGGTCACAGGGGCTCTGGTCATGTGACTGGGGTGTATATACACTGGGGTGACCCCTCCAGGGGATGTATACAGGTCACAGGGGCTCTGGTCATGTGACTGGGGTGTATATATACTGGGGTGACCCCTCCAGGGGATGTATACAGGTCACAGGGGCTCTGGTCATGTGACTGGGGTGTATATACACTGGGGTGACCCCTCCAGGGGATGTATACAGGTCACAGGGGCTCTGGTCATGTGACTGGGGTGTATATATACTGGGGTGACCCCTTCAGGGGATGTATACAGGGGCTCTGGTCATGTGACTGGGGTGTATATATACTGGGGTGACCCCTCCAGGGGATGTATACAGGTCACAGGGGCTCTGTCATGTGACTGGGGTGTATATATACTGGGGTGACCCCTCCAGGGGATGTATACAGGTCACAGGGGCTCTGGTCATGTGACTGGGGTGTATATATACTGGGGTGACCCCTCCAGGGGATGTATACAGGTCACAGGGGCTCTGGTCATGTGACTGGGGTGTATATATACTGGGCTGACCCCTCCAGGGGATGTATACAGGTCACAGGGGCTCTGGTCATGTGACTGGGGTGTATATATACTGGGGTGACCCCTTCAGGGGATGTATACAGGGGCTCTGGTCATGTGACTGGGGTGTATATATACTGGGGTGACCCCTTCAGGGGATGTATACAGGGGCTCTGTCATGTGACTGGGGTGTATATACACTGGGGTGACCCCCTCCAGGGGATGTATACAGGTCACAGGGGCTCTGGTCATGTGACTGGGGTGTATATATACTGGGGTGACCCCTCCAGGGGATGTATACAGGTCACAGGGGCTCTGGTCATGTGACTGGGGTGTATATATACTGGGTTGACCCCTCCAGGGGATGTATACAGGTCACAGGGGCTCTGGTCATGTGACTGGGGTGTATATATACTGGGGTGACCCCTGCAGGGGATGTATACAGGGGCTCTGGTCATGTGACTGGGGTGTATATATACTGGGGTGACCCCTCCAGGGGATGTATACAGGTCACAGGGGCTCTGGTCATGTGACTGGGGTGTATATATACTGGGGTGACCCCTCCAGGGGATGTATACAGGTCACAGGGGCTCTGTCATGTGACTGGGGTGTATATATACTGGGGTGACCCCTCCAGGGGATGTATACCGGTCACTGGGGCTCTGGTCATGTGACTGGGGTGTATATATACTGGGGTAACCCCTCCAGGGGATGTATACAGGGCACAGGGGCTCTGGTCATGTGACTGGGGTGTATATATACTGGGGTGACCCCTCCAGGGGATGTATACAGGTCACAGGGGCACTGGTCATGTGACTGGGGTGTATATATACTGGGGTGACCCCTCCAGGGGATGTATACAGGTCACAGGGGCTCTGGTCATGTGACTGGGGTATATATATACGGGGGTGACCCCTCCAGGGGATGTATACAGGTCACAGGGGCTGTGTCATGTGACTGGGGTGTATATATACTGGGGTAACCCCTCCAGGGGATGTATACAGGTCACAGGGGCTCTGTCATGTGACTGGGGTGTATATACACTGGGGTGACCCCCTCCAGGGGATGTATACAGGTCACAGGGGCTCTGGTCATGTGACTGGGGTGTATATATACTGGGGTGACCCCTCCAGGGGATGTATACAGGTCACAGGGGCTCTGGTCATGTGACTGGGGTGTATATATACTGGGGTGACCCCCTCCAGGGGATGTATATAGGTCACAGGGGCTCTGGTCATGTGACTGGGGTGTATATATACTGGGGTGACCCCTCCAGGGGATGTATACAGGTCACAGGGGCACTGGTCATGTGACTGGGGTGTATATATACTGGGGTGACCCCTCCAGGGGATGTATACAGGTCACAGGGGCACTGGTCATGTGACTGGGGTGTATATATACTGGGGTGACCCCTCCAGGGGATGTATACAGGTCACAGGGGCTCTGGTCATGTGACTGGTGTGTATATATACTGGGGTGACCCCTCCAGGGGATGTATACAGGTCACAGGGGCTCTGTCATGTGACTGGGGTGTATATATACTGGGGTGACCCCTCCAGGGGATGTATACAGGTCACAGGGGCTCTGTCATGTGACTGGGGTGTATATATACTGGGGTGACCCCTCCAGGGGATGTATACAGGTCACAGGGGCTCTGGTCATGTGACTGGGGTGTATATATACTGGGGTGACCCCTCCAGGGGATGTATACAGGTCACAGGGGCTCTGGTCATGTGACTGGTGTGTATATACGGGGGTGACCCCTCCAGGGGATGTATACAGGTCACAGGGGCTCTGGTCATGTGACTGGGGTGTATATATACTGGGGTGACCCCTCCTGGGGATGTATACAGGTCACAGGGGCTCTGGTCATGTGACTGGGGTGTATATATACTGGGGTGACCCCTCCAGGGGATGTTTACAGGTCACAGGGGCTCTGGTCATGTGACTGGGGTGTATATATACTGGGGTGACCCCTCCAGGGCATGTATATAGGTGACTGGGGGGGCTGAGTTATGTCTCTTGCACTATAGATGTCTTACAGGTCTCCTCTATACATCCCGTACCAGCAGCCCTGATAAAGCACTCAGCTGCTGCAGAACCTCTTCCAGTAGTGGGTTTCCGGAGACTGTAGGAGGTGCAGGGGATGCTGGCCGCATGCTGCTGCTCTACCTGATGTCACATGGATATAGCCGGGTCTGTATGGCTGTAGGGATGATAACACTGCTGTGCTCTGTGCTCTCTGCAGCCAGTGTTGGGTATTGGTCAGACTTTTGTGTATGTTAGTAGCAGCAGGACTGTTACATACGGTTAGGGCTTACGTTTTAAGAAAACTGAAACTCATACGAATATAACTGCCTCTCGTAATGTTACATATACAAGGAATGGTAAATGAGGTTACCAGTAACACAGCTCAGCTGCTACACAACACAGGGCGCGCTGTCGCAGCCGTACAGGACCGGGGTGGCTTGTGCCATGTGCTGGGGGATGGTAGAAATCCGTGGACCAGGAGGTGTTGCCGGGACCTGAGCTTGTTGTGCTGTGTCTGGTGCCGTCTCCAGGAGGTGTTGCCGGGACCTGAGCTGTGCGGCGCCGGTGTTGTTGTGCTGTGTGTCTGGTGCCGTCTCCAGGAGGTGTTGCCTGGACCTGAGCTGTGCGGTGCCGGTGTTGTGCTGTGTGTCTGGTGCCGTCTCCAGGAGGTGTTGCCGGGACCTGAGCTGTGCGGCGCCGGTGTTGTTGTGCTGTGTGTCTGGTGCCGTCTCCAGGAGGTGTTGCCTGGACCTGAGCTGTGCGGTGCCGGTGTTGTGCTGTGTGTCTGGTGCCGTCTCCAGGAGGTGTTGCCGGGACATGAGCTGTGCGGCGCCGGTGTTGTTGTGCTGTGTGTCTGGTGCCGTCTCCAGGAGGTGTTGCTGGGACCTGAGCTGTGCAGTGCCGGTGTCGTTGTTGTGCTGTGTGTCTGGTGCCGTCTCCAGGAGGTGTTGCTGGGACCTGAGCTGTGCGGCGCCGGTGTTGTTGTGCTGTGTGTTTGGTGCCGTCTCCAGGAGGTGTTGCTGGGACCTGAGCTGTGCGGCGCCGGTGTCGTTGTTGTGCTGTGTGTCTGGTGTCGTCTCCAGGAGGTGTTGCCGGGACCTGAGCTGTGCGGCGCCGGTGTCGTTGTTGTGCTGTGTGTCTGGTGCCGTCTCCAGGAGGTGTTGCCTGGACCTGAGCTGTGTGGCGCCGGTGTCGTTGTTGTGCTGTGTGTCTGGTGTCGTCTCCAGGAGGTGTTGCCGGGACCTGAGCTGTGCGGCGCCGGTGTCGTTGTTGTGCTGTGTGTCTGGTGGCGTCTCCAGGAGGTGTTGCCGGGACCTGAGCTGTGCGGCGCCGGTGTTGTTGTGCTGTGTGTTTGGTGCCGTCTCCAGGAGGTGTTGCCTGGACCTGAGCTGTGCGGTGCCGGTGTTGTTGTGCTGTGTGTCTGCTGGCGTCTCCAGGAGGTGTTGCCGGGACCTGAGCTGTGCGGCGCCGGTGTTGTTGTGCTGTGTGTCTGATGCCGTCTCCAGGAGGTGTTGCCGGGACCTGAGCTGTGCGGCGCCGGTGTTGTTGTGCTGTGTGTCTGGTGCCGTCTCCAGGAGGTGTTGCTGGGACCTGAGCTGTGCGGCGCCGATGTCGTTGTTGTGCTGTGTGTCTGGTGCAGTCTCCAGGAGGTGTTGCTGGGACCTGAGCTGTGCGGCGCCGGTGTCGTTGTTGTGCTGTGTGTCTGGTGCAGTCTCCAGGAGGTGTTGCCGGGACCTGAGCTGTGCGGCGCCGGTGTCGTTGTTGTGCTGTGTGTCTGGTGCCGTCTCCAGGAGGTGTTGCTGGGATCTGAGCTGTGCAGTGCCGGTGTTGTGCTGTGTGTCTGGTGCCGTCTCCAGGAGGTGTTGCTGGGACCTGAGCTGTGTTGTGCTGTGTGTCTGGTGCCGTCTCCAGGAGGTGTTGCTGGGACCTGAGCTGTGCAGTGCCGGTGTTGTGCTGTGTGTCTGGTGCCGTCTCCAGGAGGTGTTGCTGGGACCTGAGCTGTGCAGTGCCGGTGTTGTGCTGTGTGTCTGGTGCCGTCTACAGGAGGTGTTGCCGGGACCTGAGCTGTGCGGTGCCGGTGTTGTGCTGTGTGTCTGGTGCCGTCTCCAGGAGGTGTTGCTGGGACCTGAGCTGTGCGGCGCCGATGTCGTTGTTGTGCTGTGTGTCTGGTGCAGTCTCCAGGAGGTGTTGCTGGGACCTGAGCTGTGCGGCGCCGGTGTCGTTGTTGTGCTGTGTGTCTGGTGCAGTCTCCAGGAGGTGTTGCCGGGACCTGAGCTGTGCGGCGCCGGTGTCGTTGTTGTGCTGTGTGTTTGGCGTCTCCAGGAGGTGTTGCCGGGACCTGAGCTGTGCGGCGCTGGTGTTGTGCTGTGTGTTTGGTGCCGTCTCCAGGAGGTGTTGCCGGGACCTGAGCTGTGCGGCGCCGGTGTTGTTGTGCTGTGTGTCTTGTGGCGTCTCCAGGAGGTGTTGCCGGGACCTGAGCTGTGCGGCGCCGGTGTTGTGCCGTGTGTCTGGTGCCGTCTCCAGGAGGTGTTGCCGGGACCTGAGCTGTGCGGTGCCGGTGTTGTGCTGTGTGTCTGGTGCCGTCTCCAGGAGGTGTTGCCGGGACCTGAGCTGTGCGGCGCCGGTGTTGTTGTGCTGTGTGTTTGGCGTCTCCAGGAGGTGTTGCTGGGACCTGAGCTGTGCGGTGCCGGTGTTGTTGTGCTGTGTGTCTGATGCCGTCTCCAGGAGGTGTTGCCGGGACCTGAGCTGTGCGGCGCCGGTGTTGTTGTGCTGTGTGTCTGGTGCCGTCTCCAGGAGGTGTTGCTGGGACCTGAGCTGTGCGGCGCCGATGTCGTTGTTGTGCTGTGTGTCTGGTGCAGTCTCCAGGAGGTGTTGCTGGGACCTGAGCTGTGCGGCGCCGGTGTCGTTGTTGTGCTGTGTGTCTGGTGCAGTCTCCAGGAGGTGTTGCCGGGACCTGAGCTGTGCGGCGCCGGTGTCGTTGTTGTGCTGTGTGTCTGGTGCCGTCTCCAGGAGGTGTTGCTGGGACCTGAGCTGTGCAGTGCCGGTGTTGTGCTGTGTGTCTGGTGCCGTCTCCAGGAGGTGTTGCTGGGACCTGAGCTGTGTTGTGCTGTGTGTCTGGTGCCGTCTCCAGGAGGTGTTGCTGGGACCTGAGCTGTGCAGTGCCGGTGTTGTGCTGTGTGTCTGGTGCCGTCTCCAGGAGGTGTTGCTGGGACCTGAGCTGTGCAGTGCCGGTGTTGTGCTGTGTGTCTGGTGCCGTCTACAGGAGGTGTTGCCGGGACCTGAGCTGTGCGGTGCCGGTGTTGTGCTGTGTGTCTGGTGCCGTCTCCAGGAGGTGTTGCTGGGACCTGAGCTGTGCAGTGCCGGTGTTGTGCTGTGTGTCTGGTGCCGTCTCCAGGAGGTGTTGCCGGGACCTGAGCTGTGCGGCGCCGGTGTCGTTGTTGTGCTGTGTGTCTGGTGCCGTCTCCAGGAGGTGTTGCCGGGACCTGAGCTGTGCGGTGCCGGTGTTGTTGTGCTGTGTGTCTGGTGGCGTCTCCAGGAGGTGTTGCTGGGACCTGAGCTGTGCGGCGCCGGTGTCGTTGTGCTGTGTGTCTGGTGCCGTCTCCAGGAGGTGTTGCTGGGACCTGAGCTGTGCGGCGCCGGTGTCGTTGTTGTGCTGTGTGTCTGGTGGTGCCGTCTCCAGGAGGTGTTGCCTGGACCTGAGCTGTGCGGCGCCGGTGTTGTTGTGCTGTGTGTCTGGTGCAGTCTCCAGGAGGTGTTGCCGGGACCTGAGCTGTGCGGTGCCGGTGTTGTTGTGCTGTGTGTCTGGTGTCGTCTCCAGGAGGTGTTGCCGGGACCTGAGCTGTGCGGTGCCGGTGTTGTTGTGCTGTGTGTCTGGTGCCGTCTCCAGGAGGTGTTGCCGGGACCTGAGCTGTGCGGCGCCGGTGTTGTTGTTGTGCTGTGTGTTTGGCGTCTCCAGGAGGTGTTGCCGGGACCTGAGCTGTGCGGCGCCGGTGTTGTGCTGTGTGTTTGGTGCCGTCTCCAGGAGGTGTTGCCGGGACCTGAGCTGTGAGGTGCCGGTGTTGTGCTGTGTGTCTGGTGCCGTCTCCAGGAGGTGTTGCTGGGACCTGAGCTGTGTTGTGCTGTGTGTCTGGTGCCGTCTCCAGGAGGTGTTGCTGGGACCTGAGCTGTGCAGTGCCGGTGTTGTGCTGTGTGTCTGGTGCCGTCTCCAGGAGGTGTTGCCGGGACCTGAGCTGTGCGGCGCCGGTGTCGTTGTTGTGCTGTGTGTCTGGTGCCGTCTACAGGAGGTGTTGCCGGGACCTGAGCTGTGCAGTGCCGGTGTTGTGCTGTGTCTGGTGCCGTCTACAGGAGGTGTTGCCGGGACCTGAGCTGTGCGGTGCCGGTGTTGTGCTGTGTGTCTGGTGCCGTCTCCAGGAGGTGTTGCTGGGACCTGAGCTGTGCAGTGCCGGTGTTGTGCTGTGTGTCTGGTGCCGTCTCCAGGAGGTGTTGCCGGGACCTGAGCTGTGCGGCGCCGGTGTCGTTGTTGTGCTGTGTGTCTGGTGCCGTCTCCAGGAGGTGTTGCCGGGACCTGAGCTGTGCGGCGCCGGTGTCGTTGTGCTGTGTGTCTGGTGCCGTCTCCAGGAGGTGTTGCCGGGACCTGAGCTGTGCGGCGCCGGTGTTGTTGTGCTGTGTGTCTGGTGCAGTCTCCAGGAGGTGTTGCCGGGACCTGAGCTGTGCGGTGCCGGTGTTGTTGTGCTGTGTGTCTGGTGTCGTCTCCAGGAGGTGTTGCCGGGACCTGAGCTGTGCGGTGCCGGTGTTGTTGTGCTGTGTGTCTGGTGTCGTCTCCAGGAGGTGTTGCCGGGACCTGAGCTGTGCGGTGCCGGTGTTGTTGTGCTGTGTGTCTGGTGCCGTCTCCAGGAGGTGTTGCCGGGACCTGAGCTGTGCGGCGCCGGTGTTGTTGTTGTGCTGTGTGTTTGGCGTCTCCAGGAGGTGTTGCCGGGACCTGAGCTGTGCGGCGCCGGTGTTGTGCTGTGTGTTTGGTGCCGTCTCCAGGAGGTGTTGCCGGGACCTGAGCTGTGCGGCGCCGGTGTTGTTGTTGTGCTGTGTGTCTGGTGTCGTCTCCAGGAGGTGTTGCCGGGACCTGAGCTGTGCGGTGCCGGTGTTGTTGTTGTGCTGTGTGTCTGGTGCCGTCTCCAGGAGGTGTTGCTGGGACCTGAGCTGTGCTGCGCCGGTGTTGTTGTTGTGCTGTGTGTCTGGTGCCGTCTCCAGGAGGTGTTGCCTGGACCTGAGCTGTGCGGTGCCGGTGTTGTGCTGTGTGTCTGGTGGCGTCTCCAGGAGGTGTTGCTGGGACCTGAGCGGTGCGGTGCCGGTGTTGTTGTGCTGTGTGTCTGGTGTCGTCTCCAGGAGGTGTTGCCGGGACCTGAGCTGTGCTGCGCCGGTGTTGTTGTTGTTGTGCTGTGTGTCTGGTGGCGTCTCCAGGAGGTGTTGCCGGGACCTGAGCTGTGCGGCGCCGGTGTTGTTGTGCTGTGTGTCTGGTGCCGTCTCCAGGAGGTGTTGCCGGGACCTGAGCTGTGCAGCGTCGTTGTTGTGCTGTGTGTCTGGTGCCGTCTCCAGGAGGTGTTGCCTGGACCTGAGCTGTGCGGCGCCGGTGTTGTTGTGCTGTGTGTCTGGTGGCGTCTCCAGGAGGTGTTGCTGGGACCTGAGCTGTGCGGCGCCGGTGTTGTTGTTGTGCTGTGTGTTTGGCTTCTCCAGGTGGTGTTGCCTGGACCTGAGCTGTGCGGCGCCGGTGTCGTTGTTGTGCTGTGTGTCTGGTGCAGTCTCCAGGAGGTGTTGCCGGGACCTGAGCTGTGCAGCGCCGGTGTTGTTGTGCTGTGTGTTTGGTGCCGTCTCCAGGAGGTGTTGCCGGGACCTGAGCTGTGCGGCGCCGGTGTCGTTGTTGTGCTGTGTGTCTGGTGCAGTCTCCAGGAGGTGTTGCCGGGACCTGAGCTGTGCAGCGCCGGTGTTGTTGTGCTGTGTGTCTGATGCCGTCTCCAGGAGGTGTTGGCGGGACCTGAGCTTGTTGTGCTGTGTGTCTGGTGCCGTCTCCAGGAGGTGTTGCCGGGACCTGAGCTGTGCGGCGCCGGTGTCGTTGTGCTGTGTGTCTGGTGCCGTCTCCAGGAGGTGTTGCTGGGACCTGAGCTGTGCGGCGCCGGTGTCGTTGTTGTGCTGTGTGTCTGGTGCCGTCTCCAGGAGGTGTTGCCTGGACCTGAGCTGTGCGGCGCCGGTGTTGTTGTGCTGTGTGTCTGGTGCAGTCTCCAGGAGGTGTTGCCGGGACCTGAGCTGTGCGGCGCCGGTGTTGTTGTGCTGTGTGTCTGGTGCCGTCTCCAGGAGGTGTTGCTGGGACCTGAGCTGTGCGGCGCCGATGTCGTTGTTGTGCTGTGTGTCTGGTGCAGTCTCCAGGAGGTGTTGCTGGGACCTGAGCTGTGCGGCGCCGGTGTCGTTGTTGTGCTGTGTGTCTGGTGCAGTCTCCAGGAGGTGTTGCCGGGACCTGAGCTGTGCGGCGCCGGTGTCGTTGTTGTGCTGTGTGTCTGGTGCCGTCTCCAGGAGGTGTTGCTGGGACCTGAGCTGTGCGGTGCCGGTGTTGTGCTGTGTGTCTGGTGCCGTCTCCAGGAGGTGTTGCTGGGACCTGAGCTGTGTTGTGCTGTGTGTCTGGTGCCGTCTCCAGGAGGTGTTGCTGGGACCTGAGCTGTGCAGTGCCGGTGTTGTGCTGTGTGTCTGGTGCCGTCTCCAGGAGGTGTTGCTGGGACCTGAGCTGTGCAGTGCCGGTGTTGTGCTGTGTGTCTGGTGCCGTCTACAGGAGGTGTTGCCGGGACCTGAGCTGTGCGGTGCCGGTGTTGTGCTGTGTGTCTGGTGCCGTCTCCAGGAGGTGTTGCTGGGACCTGAGCTGTGCAGTGCCGGTGTTGTGCTGTGTGTCTGGTGCCGTCTCCAGGAGGTGTTGCCGGGACCTGAGCTGTGCGGCGCCGGTGTCGTTGTTGTGCTGTGTGTCTGGTGCCGTCTCCAGGAGGTGTTGCCGGGACCTGAGCTGTGCGGTGCCGGTGTTGTTGTGCTGTGTGTCTGGTGGCGTCTCCAGGAGGTGTTGCTGGGACCTGAGCTGTGCGGCGCCGGTGTCGTTGTGCTGTGTGTCTGGTGCCGTCTCCAGGAGGTGTTGCTGGGACCTGAGCTGTGCGGCGCCGGTGTCGTTGTTGTGCTGTGTGTCTGGTGGTGCCGTCTCCAGGAGGTGTTGCCTGGACCTGAGCTGTGCGGCGCCGGTGTTGTTGTGCTGTGTGTCTGGTGCAGTCTCCAGGAGGTGTTGCCGGGACCTGAGCTGTGCGGTGCCGGTGTTGTTGTGCTGTGTGTCTGGTGTCGTCTCCAGGAGGTGTTGCCGGGACCTGAGCTGTGCGGTGCCGGTGTTGTTGTGCTGTGTGTCTGGTGCCGTCTCCAGGAGGTGTTGCCGGGACCTGAGCTGTGCGGCGCCGGTGTTGTTGTTGTGCTGTGTGTTTGGCGTCTCCAGGAGGTGTTGCCGGGACCTGAGCTGTGCGGCGCCGGTGTTGTGCTGTGTGTTTGGTGCCGTCTCCAGGAGGTGTTGCCGGGACCTGAGCTGTGCGGTGCCGGTGTTGTGCTGTGTGTCTGGTGCCGTCTCCAGGAGGTGTTGCTGGGACCTGAGCTGTGTTGTGCTGTGTGTCTGGTGCCGTCTCCAGGAGGTGTTGCTGGGACCTGAGCTGTGCAGTGCCGGTGTTGTGCTGTGTGTCTGGTGCCGTCTCCAGGAGGTGTTGCTGGGACCTGAGCTGTGCAGTGCCGGTGTTGTGCTGTGTGTCTGGTGCCGTCTCCAGGAGGTGTTGCCGGGACCTGAGCTGTGCGGCGCCGGTGTCGTTGTTGTGCTGTGTGTCTGGTGCCGTCTACAGGAGGTGTTGCCGGGACCTGAGCTGTGCAGTGCCGGTGTTGTGCTGTGTGTCTGGTGCCGTCTACAGGAGGTGTTGCCGGGACCTGAGCTGTGCGGTGCCGGTGTTGTGCTGTGTGTCTGGTGCCGTCTACAGGAGGTGTTGCCGGGACCTGAGCTGTGCAGCGCCGGTGTTGTTGTTGTTGTGCTGTGTGTCTGGTGCCGTCTCCAGGAGGTGTTGCTGGGACCTGAGCTGTGCAGTGCCGGTGTTGTGCTGTGTGTCTGGTGCCGTCTCCAGGAGGTGTTGCCGGGACCTGAGCTGTGCGGCGCCGGTGTCGTTGTTGTGCTGTGTGTCTGGTGCCGTCTCCAGGAGGTGTTGCCGGGACCTGAGCTGTGCGGCGCCGGTGTCGTTGTGCTGTGTGTCTGGTGCCGTCTCCAGGAGGTGTTGCTGGGACCTGAGCTGTGCGGCGCCGGTGTTGTTGTGCTGTGTGTCTGGTGCAGTCTCCAGGAGGTGTTGCCGGGACCTGAGCTGTGCGGTGCCGGTGTTGTTGTGCTGTGTGTCTGGTGTCGTCTCCAGGAGGTGTTGCCGGGACCTGAGCTGTGCGGTGCCGGTGTTGTTGTGCTGTGTGTCTGGTGTCGTCTCCAGGAGGTGTTGCCGGGACCTGAGCTGTGCGGCGCCGGTGTTGTTGTTGTGCTGTGTGTCTGGTGCCGTCTCCAGGAGGTGTTGCCGGGACCTGAGCTGTGCGGCGCCGGTGTTGTTGTTGTGCTGTGTGTTTGGCGTCTCCAGGAGGTGTTGCCGGGACCTGAGCTGTGCGGCGCCGGTGTTGTGCTGTGTGTTTGGTGCCGTCTCCAGGAGGTGTTGCCGGGACCTGAGCTGTGCGGCGCCGGTGTTGTTGTTGTGCTGTGTGTCTGGTGTCGTCTCCAGGAGGTGTTGCCGGGACCTGAGCGGTGCGGTGCCGGTGTTGTTGTGCTGTGTGTCTGGTGTCGTCTCCAGGAGGTGTTGCCGGGACCTGAGCTGTGCTGCGCCGGTGTTGTTGTTGTTGTGCTGTGTGTCTGGTGGCGTCTCCAGGAGGTGTTGCCGGGACCTGAGCTGTGCGGCGCCGGTGTTGTTGTGCTGTGTGTCTGGTGCCGTCTCCAGGAGGTGTTGCCGGGACCTGAGCTGTGCAGCGTCGTTGTTGTGCTGTGTGTCTGGTGCCGTCTCCAGGAGGTGTTGCCTGGACCTGAGCTGTGCGGCGCCGGTGTTGTTGTGCTGTGTGTCTGGTGGCGTCTCCAGGAGGTGTTGCTGGGACCTGAGCTGTGCGGCGCCGGTGTTGTTGTTGTGCTGTGTGTTTGGCTTCTCCAGGTGGTGTTGCCTGGACCTGAGCTGTGCGGCGCCGGTGTCGTTGTTGTGCTGTGTGTCTGGTGCAGTCTCCAGGAGGTGTTGCCGGGACCTGAGCTGTGCAGCGCCGGTGTTGTTGTGCTGTGTGTTTGGTGCCGTCTCCAGGAGGTGTTGCCGGGACCTGAGCTGTGCGGCGCCGGTGTCGTTGTTGTGCTGTGTGTCTGGTGCAGTCTCCAGGAGGTGTTGCCGGGACCTGAGCTGTGCAGCGCCGGTGTTGTTGTGCTGTGTGTCTGATGCCGTCTCCAGGAGGTGTTGGCGGGACCTGAGCTTGTTGTGCTGTGTGTCTGGTGCCGTCTCCAGGAGGTGTTGCCGGGACCTGAGCTGTGCGGCGCCGGTGTCGTTGTGCTGTGTGTCTGGTGCCGTCTCCAGGAGGTGTTGCTGGGACCTGAGCTGTGCGGCGCCGGTGTCGTTGTTGTGCTGTGTGTCTGGTGCCGTCTCCAGGAGGTGTTGCCTGGACCTGAGCTGTGCGGCGCCGGTGTTGTTGTGCTGTGTGTCTGGTGCAGTCTCCAGGAGGTGTTGCCGGGACCTGAGCTGTGCGGTGCCGGTGTTGTTGTGCTGTGTGTCTGGTGTCGTCTCCAGGAGGTGTTGCCGGGACCTGAGCTGTGCGGTGCCGGTGTTGTTGTGCTGTGTGTCTGGTGCCGTCTCCAGGAGGTGTTGCCGGGACCTGAGCTGTGCGGTGCCGGTGTTGTTGTGCTGTGTGTCTGGTGCAGTCTCCAGGAGGTGTTGCCGGGACCTGAGCTGTGCAGCGCCGGTGTTGTTGTGCTGTGTGTCTGGTGCCGTCTCCAGGAGGTGTTGCCGGGACCTGAGCTTGTTGTGCTGTGTGTCTGGTGCCGTCTCCAGGAGGTGTTGCCGGGACCTGAGCTGTGCAGTGCCGGTGTTGTGCTGTGTGTCTGGTGCCATCTCCAGGAGGTGTTGCCGGGACCTGAGCTGTGCGGCGCCGGTGTTGTGCTGTGTTGCTGGGACCTGAGCTGTGCGGCGCCGGTGTTGTTGTGCTGTGTGTCTGGTGGCGTCTCCAGGAGGTGTTGCCGGGACCTGAGCTGTGCGGCGCCGGTGTTGTTGTGCTGTGTGTCTGGTGTCGTCTCCAGGAGGTGTTGCTGGGACCTGAGCTGTGCGGCGCCGGTGTTGTTGTGCTGTGTGTCTGGTGTCGTCTCCAGGAGGTGTTGCTGGGACCTGAGCTGTGCGGCGCCGGTGTTGTTGTGCTGTGTTGCTGGGACCTGAGCTGTGCGGCGCCGGTGTTGTTGTGCTGTGTGTCTGGTGGCGTCTCCAGGAGGTGTTGCTGGGACCTGAGCTGTGCGGCGTCGTTGTTGTGCTGTGTGTCTGGTGGCGTCTCCAGGAGGTGTTGCCGGGACCTGAGCTGTGCGGCGCCGGTGTTGTTGTGCTGTGTGTCTGGTGCCGTCTCCAGGAGGTTTGTCTCTGGCAGATGATGTATTATAATATAATGACATTGCTCTGCGGTGATGTCACTGGTCGCCCTGGATCCGGTTATGACTTGTTATTACGCTTCATGTCATTAGGCCTGGGTTACACGTTGTATAATCTCTCCTCTGGGTGATGGTATTGCGAGGGGATCCATTGCACAGGGCTCCTACCCAGCACAGCGCCGCACACTGTATAGTGGCAGTGCCTCGTACTGCTGCTCAGCCTCGGCCCCGCAGTTAGTTATAGGGTGCAGCATTAGGTGATCGGGGAGCAGAAGTCCATTCTTGACATAATAGTGATGGCATGAAGTGGACCCGCACAGAACCTCCCTCTTTATTCATTTCTTTTTCTCCGTTCCTAGTTCTATGAAGCGCTAGTGCCATGTTTAATAAATCGTTTGGCACTCCTTTCGGAGGAGGCACCGGGGCTTTTGGAGCGACATCAACCTTTGGTCAAAGTAAGTATGTTTCCCCTGTGAGACACGTGCCCATCTATTGCTCCCCTTCTTGGCACCTGACGATGCTGGGGCTGGTGCGCGTCTTATGTACAGAGATAATTCATGTCTGTCTGGATCTTTAGCTCCCGGTTTTGGAACCTCCACGGCCACCGGTTTTGGAAGTTCGACCTTCGGCACAAACACGAACAGCGGAGGATTGTTTGGGAACACACAGAATAAACCCGGTAGGAGGCGGCACATCTCTTATGGCTCTTAGACGTCCTGTGGGGCTTGAGCTTCTGCTCCTGACTCTGGTTTTGGTGACTTGTATTCTGTTCTTCTCTCAGGTGGACTCTTTGGCACAGGAACCTTTAACCAGACTGCAACATCCTCCACCAGCACAGGTTTTGGCTTTGGGACGTCTACAGGTACAACAAACTCCCTCTTTGGTGCAACCAACACAGGTGGTGGCCTCTTCTCCTCACAGAGCAATGCCTTTGGTCAGACGAAGCCTTCGACCTTCAGCAGTAAGTGCCCCTGTCCTTTCCTCTAGGGCAATGACCATGCTGTAGGTGTCTCTTATGTCACACTCTGTTCTCTCCCATCTGTAGGTTTTGGGACTGGTACAAACAGCACCAGCCTTTTTGGTAATGCGAACACGACTTCCAACCCTTTCGGAGGGACGTCTAGCACGTTGTTTGGGACCTCAACATTTTCTGCAGCTCCAACGGGGACCACCATTAAGTTTAATGTGAGTAGAGTCTGTGCTTGGCAGGCGGCAGAGATGTGATGTCCTTGGTGAGACTGGTGGACACTACTAAGCTGCGTTCCCCGCTTGTGTTTCTGGCTCTTAGGCTCCTTCCGGAACAGACACCATGGCAAAGGGTGGTGTGACAACGAACATCAGCACAAAGCACCAGTGCATCACTGCAATGAAGGAGTACGAGAGCAAGTCCCTGGAGGTGAGTATCCGGAGGGGGTTGTGTCCACGACTAGCAGTGTCTGTTACTGACCACCTTTTCTACCTGTAGGAACTGCGTCTAGAAGATTATCAAGCTAACAGAAAGGGTCCCCAGAACCCTGTGGGTGCAGCCACCGCTACCGGACTGTTTGGGGCACCCACGGCCACATCTAGTGCCTCCACAGGGCTGTTCGGCACTACACCCTCCAGCAGCAGCTTCTCGTTTGGGAACAAGAATGCCTTTGGACAGAGTAAGTTACTGAAGTGGCTTGCATGACGCTGCGCTAGTTACTTTCTGAGTTTCTTATTGAGATGGTATTTGCAGGCACCAGCACGTTTGGAGCAAACACTGGGGGTCTTTTTGGCCCTCCAGCGGCTCAGCCGGCTACCAGCCTGTTTAATAAGCCCTTCGGCCAAGCGACCACCACACAGAACACAGGCTTCTCGTTTGGGAACACAAACACCCTGGGGCAGCCGCAGACCAGTACAATGGTAAGTGTATGATCTGGCCGGCCGGGAGGGCAGTGGTGGTTTCAGGTGGGTGGATAATGGACATGTTTAACTCCTTAGGGTCTCTTTGGAAGCACACAAGCCACACAGTCCACCGGCCTCTTTGGAACATCCACCAATACGAATGCAGGCTCCGCCTTCGGAGCCGGAACAGGCTTGTTTGGACAGACAAACGCAACTCCCTTCGGGGGTGTAGGAAGCTCGGTATGTGTAATTATATGATCAGCTTCTGCTGGTGGTGAACCCCTGGGACCCCCCACTGATCAGGAGAATGGGGGCATGAATGGTGCATATAGCTGGGGCATGTGTTCAGTATTGATGGATAGAGCAGCAGTGCTCCCATAGGCCCTGGGAAAACTGGACCTCATTCTTAGGAATCCATGGGTGGCCTGTTGATGATTTTTCTTCTTGGGTTATAAAATCTGACATATAATTGATGGTATTGCAGCTTTTAGAGGGGTTTCCTTTATGTTGCTAAACTTTGTGGAGAAGCCCCGAATATCAGGATCTCATAGGGCAGAGTGATGCCCATATGTTACATCATTGTGCGCAGATTGAATTGTTTTTGAAATTTTTTTTTTTTTTTCCTGCTTTCAGACTTTGTTCAATAACAAGCCGGCCGGGTTTGGGACCACCACGACCAGCGCCCCTGCATTTGGCACCGGAACCGGAGGACTATTTGGTAACAATTATTCCTATTACGGTCTCTGGCGGAGGAGAAGCAGATGCCTGCTCCTCGCTCTGTAAACAATCTGTAGTTTATTACTTCTGTACAGCACGTTAGTCTTTATATATCATAGTAATCTAAGTACACGGGTCGTGCATCACTTGATACTATGAACCATCTGTGTTATAGTATGTGCAGCTATGGCCTGGAAACTGCTCAGAGGTTTAAGAAATTCTAGCCGATCACGGCTGAGCATAGATATGATCTGTACATTATACACAGGTGCAGGTCATTGCTGCGGTGCATTGTATTACTAGGGGCCTCGTAAGAGCTGCATAAGGAGGACTCATCTCTCCTCTGTTCTAAACTGCATATTGTTTTACAGGTTTTGGAGCTAATAATACCGGCAATAGTCTCTTTGGCAACAAGGCAGCGCCAGGGACACTAGGACCCGGCCTCACTGCTGGATTTGGACAAGGTAGGGTTATAGCATGAATATTATACCTTTAGGCATCCATGAGATCTGAGTGACAGGGCTAGACCTCTCCCCCTGCACCCCAGAGTAGGGGGCATTTGGTACCTGGGTGCTGAAGGCAACTGCCTGCCTCCAGTCCCTGAACACTTGTTATGTTTCCGGCCTCTATTGGTTTCCTTTGACTTTCCAGTCATGGAAATGCTGATAAATCTTTGTCCAGTATAAACAGCTGATTCTGGAGAGGAGGATGTCATGATCCATGAGCTCCGGTTCTGCAGCGTGTCCTAACATGGACAGGCTTCCTTGGACTCGTCTGCTAAATCTGATTTAATTTATTTTTTTTCTTTCCAGGACTGAACACAGGCCAGACATCGCTGTTTGGGAACAATCCACCAAAACTTGGTGGGACGCTCGGGACAGGGACATTTGGTACCACCGGCTTTAATGCAGCCAACACCGGCCTTGGGTTCGGGGGACCTCAGGCTCCTGTAGGTGAGTGTCTGCTGCTTGCACATTGCCTAAAGAGGAAATGTAACGTTTGTGAATACTGATGATCACTAGTTTACAGGTCTGCGCTCCACCTAGTAGTACACTCTCTCCTCTATAGGAAATATATTCTGCTGGTTCTGACCCGGCTTTTTGTTTCAGCTCTGAGTGATCCCAGTGCAGCGGCCGCCCAGCAGCTGGTCCTCCAGCAGCAGCTCACTGCTCTGGCCTATTCTCCCTATGGCGATTCCCCGCTATTCCGAAACCCCATTTCTGACCCAAAGAAGAAGGAAGAGGTAAGTGACCAGTTGTGTGATTTTTGGATGAGGTTTAAATCAGTTTTTTTTTTTTTTTGTTTGTTTTTTTTTTTTTAAACTTTGAAATCTGTTCTATTAGCGCCTAAAACCCACCAACCCGGCTGCACAGAAAGCCCTCACCACCCCAACGCACTATAAGCTCACCCCTCGCCCCGCCACCAAGGTGCGACCCAAAGCTCTGCAGACGTCCGGTACCGCAAAGACTCAGCTGTTTGATGGGCTGGATGATGACGAACCTTCTATGTCCAGCGGAGCCTTCATGCCCAGGTATGAGATTAATGGATCCTGTGACTGCCGCCAGTGTTGTGTTCTAACACTGCTGTGTTCTGTGCTCTTTCCCTATGTAATCAGACCTGTGTGTATGCTGTTAGTAGTAGCAGATTTTTTTTTATTTTTTTATTTAAGACTTTGAGTAATTTGTAGATTTTAGCAGGCTCTGCTCATGTTTCACTCCAGCCTTTCTGTGCCCTGATGGCTGCAGATCTACCACGAAGGTCAAATCTTTCCTATTTCTATCTTAGGAAGAGCATAAAGAAGTTGGTTCTGAAGAACCTAAATATCAGCAATCTGGCCTCTCCATCCCACAGCGAGCAGGACGAGGCCCCTTCTCCAGCCCGGTACCCAGAGAATGACGACAGGTAACGTGTTCATGTTGGATCTGCAGGTCCTCATGTCTGCTCTCTGCTATAACTGTACATAATGGACTTTGTCCGTGTTACAGACCTAATGACAAGAGCCACTGTGATGGAGACGGAGAAGCTGACGAGGAGGTGTCCAGATTCTACCCGCCCCCCTCTTTATCCAAACCTCTGCCTCACAGTCAGGAGAAGAAGCGTCTGAACAATATGGATGACACCATCGTGGCTCTGAACATGCGCAGCGCCCTGAGGAACAGCCTGGACGGCAGCGCGGAGGAGAGCTCGTACACCGAGGAGGAGGTGCTCAATGATGTGCCCCCACACCCTGCCGGTGAGCTGCCATAGAGCGAACGTGACTGAGGACCACCCAGGGCGTGTGGGGATCTTAAACATCTGTTTCTTCTTCCAGGCATTGTACTATCCAGAGAAGGTTACTACACCATCCCCTCCATGGAGGAGCTGGCCAAGATGATGGACGATGAAGGAAAGTGCATGGTAGAAGGTTTCACCATCGGCCGCAGAGGTGAGTGGAGGTTATGGGAGGACGCGCTCTTATACAATGTCACGCAGGGTGTGCTGCACAGGCCAATGATGAGGCTCCATAAGTGCAGCTGCTATTCAATACCCTAATAGGCCACTATGCAATGTACGGCAGCATGCCTGAGTGAAACATGAGCTGGTCAGCTGACTAGTGGGGGATCCAGGTATCGCCTACTGTACTTTGTGACCACTGTCCTGGACACTTCGAGCAAATCCTGGGGAGCCCCTGTAATGCCTTTCCTTCTCCTGTAGCTGATACGCGTGCGTGCACAGAACTTCCCATGTCAGGAACCTCGGGATCCCTCACTTGTATCTGTTCCTTCGTGTATCGCCATGTGCGGCTGTGGCTGCCCCCATTATACTAGGTCACCTGACCCGTGTAATACACAGGTCATCTTCCAGATAATTCTCAGAATTCAGTTTTTTCTTTTGTCCCCCGCAGGATACGGATCCATATATTTTGAAGGTCTGGTTGACCTGACAAACCTGAACCTGGATGAGATTGTCCATATCAGAAATAAGGAGGTGATCGTCTACACGGATGATGGGAATAAGCCTCCTGTGGGTGAAGGTCTCAACAGGTATGATCATGGAGAGGGTTAACTGCACGTGTCCACAAGCTGTCTGCACCCCCTCCCCCCCCTATACTGTGTGAGACTCACACTGTAGTACATGGCATCTGTGGAGTTACCATTGCACATGTCCACAAGACTCTGTACTCCTTGATATGTGGCATCCGTGACTAGGCTCTGACATGTACATGCATCTAGTGGAAGGCTGTGCCCCCTCTGTATGAGCTTCTCTAGGCACGTGGCTCATTTACAAGATGTGTGTATGTGGGGGTTGGGGTTTTGTGAATGTTTTGAGACCTCCTTCTGTGTATATAAGTGGCATCTCTCGCTCTCTCTCAGGCCGGCGGAGGTGACCCTGAACGAGGTGTGGCCTATAGATAAGACGACCCGTGCATTAATCAAGAGCCCCGAGCGGCTGGAGGAGATGAACTATAAGAACAAGCTGGAAGCCGCCTCCAGGAAACAAGGAGCCCAGTTTAAGGAGTATCGTCCGGAGACCGGGTCCTGGGTGTTCAAGGTGAGGTCGTCAGGTTCTGCTCTGTGTGATATGAGAGGAATCTGGCTCTGTATAACAGCTTTACCCCCTTCTAATGGCGGGCAGCACAGTAA
Source organism: Engystomops pustulosus (assembly GCF_040894005.1). NCBI lineage: Eukaryota > Metazoa > Chordata > Amphibia > Anura > Leptodactylidae > Engystomops > Engystomops pustulosus. The sequence goes on along the minus strand of NC_092412.1, from coordinate 5,528,662 downwards.
CCTGGTGGGCAGCCGGCTCGGGCACAGTGGTGATAATAGATATATGGGTAACTCCGCTCCTTGTGATCCTCTGCAGGTGAAGCACTTCTCCAAGTATGGACTCCAAGAATCAGACGATGAAGAGGACTCTGCCGCCTCCACTGCTGAACCCAAGAAAATGAAGGCTGCCGCCCTGCCCCCTCCTGGACAGCAGCTGCCCCCACAGCAGGCTATGCTTAATGGGAGACCTTCCCCTCCACCACAGGTAGAGAGGGGCTAAACCTTCCAGCAGGTCTCCCTTCTGGTGCTGTGCCATTACGTGTATAAAGTCAGACAGGACTAGTGCAGGCGGCTGGAGAAGCGTTGTCATTGTGTCCCTATAATTACCCATAATGCAGCAGTCATACTCTGGGTCCTCTATGCTCAGGGCCTTGGCTCCGTTGGCTGATACATTATAAAGAGCAGATGCAGTCAGTGTGTTGTGTACAGTACAGCGATGGTGGCTGCCTCACAGCTGGGTATTTGTTACCTTGTAGCTGGGGCTGCAATCTCCCAGATCTGTCTATGATGCAATGTCCCTTCTACGTGCGATTACATGATTCTTTCTCAAAATGGTGACCCATTCCTGCCCCAGATTCACTGGCACGTATAGCATTTGGGGCAGTTCTTTGCCTCCAGTGCAAAAAGTGAATATGGGGACAAACCTGCTGTGATGTGCGGATTGTATAATCAGGGGTAATAATCCTGCAGGCCTGACATGTTGGGGTTAGTCAGCAGTCATTGCTACCAGCAGGATGATAAAATACTGGATGCTGCTGCTCTGCTGCCCCCTCTATCTGTGGTGACTGGAGGTAGTGCATCCATGGACCCGGTGCGCACCATAACCTCATTCTGTGGACGCTGATATTTGGGTAATGGGACCATTTTACTCCAGATAATAAAATGGGTCCTAGCAATAAATATACGTGGCGCCTGCCTCAGGTGATGCCTATAATAACAGCGGTGACTGTAGAGCCGCACGGGAGAGACGGGAGAATTGCGCACACAACGTCGTCTTATGGGTTATGTATCGTGTTCTGATTGTAGTTTTTATTGCAAAAATGAAAGGAATAAATCTGTACTTGTGTAAATGTTCTGTAGCTCCTGGATCTAATGAATGTGGAAGCATAAATCCGGGGTCCTGGGATGGTCAGACTCCAGGGTACGACCATGTTACAGTAATGTCAGCACTATAGAGATGAACAGGGCAGCCCGTGCATGTGTGACCTGCTGCTCGCTTATCTCGCCGAGCTCTGCAGTGTAAGGTCTTTATAGGGAGCAGTACTGCTGACCCTATGTGGGGTCATGTCCATTACTATGGCTTCCTCACCAGGAGGTAGGTGATGCCCGTGCATTGAAGACCAAAAACTTGAAGCCAGATTGAAGGTTCAGCAACTACGTCTACTACTTGCATGCCAAGCTGAAGGGCGCAACAAACAGTATTCCTTCCAAAATCGGTGGTGCATCCCCGGCTGGCTCACCCGTGGGGCTGCATCTCAGTCATCCAGTTGCTGTCTGGATGTAGAACACTAGGGTCTCATGCACACAGCAGTGGAATCTGCAGCCCCGAGTCGTAGGTTATAGAGCAGCTTTTTCCCTGCGTCTCTGCATCGCCCCCAGTTATTTTCTATGGCCATTGTCAGCAGCGGGGGGGATAGACTCCGCTAATCTGTTTCATCCACTGAATGCAAGGAGAGTTTGAGAACACACCCTAATCTAGTCCCAAGAGCAGGGACCTAGTGTAAATACAGTATTTGTGTAGGATCAGGGCGGCTGGTAAATGACACTGATTTAGTGATTGTAGTGCGGAGTCTGTAAGGTAACACTATGGCTGCAAGCGCATCGTGTAGTCAGAGCTGCTCAGATCGCCCTCCATAGTCAGTGGTGATTCTCTCCCTGTGGCTCGGCCTCTGGTAGCCCCTAGTAATTCTCTCCTGTGCTGCTTCTCTGGCCTGGCCTCTGGTAGCCCCTAGTAATTCTCTCCTGTGCTGCTTCTCTGGCTCGGCCTCTGGTAGCCCCTAGTAATTCTCTCCTGTGCTGCTTCTCTGGCTCGGCCTCTGGTAGCCCCTAGTAATTCTCTCCTTGTGCTGGTTCTCTGGCTCGGCCTCTGGTAGCCCCTAGTAATTCTCTCCTTGTGCTGCTTCTCTGGCTCGGCCTCTGGTAGCCCCTAGTAATTCTCTCCTGTGCTGCTTCTCTGGCTCGGCCTCTGGTAGCCCCTAGTAATTCTCTCCTGTGCTGCTTCTCTGGCTCTTCCTCTGGTAGCCCCTAGTAATTCTCTCCTGTGCTGCTTCTCTGGCTCTGCCTCTGGTAGCCCCTAGTAATTCTCTCCTGTGCTGGTTCTCTGGCTCTGCCTCTGGTAGCCCCTAGTAATTCTCTCCTGTGCTGCTTCTCTGGCCCGGCCTCTGGTAGCCCCTAGTAATTCTCTCCTTGTGCTGCTTCTCTGGCTCGGCCTCTGGTAGCCCCTAGTAATTCTCTCCTGTGCTGCTTCTCTGGCCCGGCCTCTAGTAGCCCCTAGTAATTCTCTCCTGTGCTGCTTCTCTGGCTCTTCCTCTGGTAGCCCCTAGTAATTCTCTCCTGTGCTGCTTCTCTGGCCTGGCCTCTGGTAGCCCCTAGTAATTCTCTCCTGTGCTGCTTCTCTGGCTCGGCCTCTGGTAGCCCCTAGTAATTCTCTCCTGTGCTGCTTCTCTGGCCCGGCCTCTGGTAGCCCCTAGTAATTCTCTCCTGTGCTGCTTCTCTGGCTCTGCCTCTGGTAGCCCCTAGTAATTCTCTCCTGTGCTGCTTCTCTGGTTCTCCTCTGGTAGCCCCTAGTAATTCTCTCCTGTGCCGCTTCTCTGGCCTGGCCTCTGGTAGCCCCTAGTAATTCTCTCCTGTGCTGCTTCTCTGGTTCTCCTCTGGTAGCCCCTAGTAATTCTCTCCTGTGCTGCTTCTCTGGCTCTTCCTCTGGTAGCCCCTAGTAATTCTCTCCTGTGCTGCTTCTCTGGCTCGGCCTCTGGTAGCCCCTAGTAATTCTCTCCTGTGCTGCTTCTCTGGCTCTTCCTCTGGTAGCCCCTAGTAATTCTCTCCTGTGCTGCTTCTCTGGCCTGGCCTCTGGTAGCCCCTAGTAATTCTCTCCTGTGCTGCTTCTCTGGCCTGGCCTCTGGTAGCCCCTAGTAATTCTCTCCTGTGCTGCTTCTCTGGCTCGGCCTCTGGTAGCCCCTAGTAATTCTCAGCTGTGCTGCTTCTCTGGCTCTTCCTCTGGTAGCCCCTAGTAATTCTCTCCTGTGCTGCTTCTCTGGCTCGGCCTCTGGTAGCCCCTAGTAATTCTCTCCTGTGCTGCTTCTCTATCCCGGCCTCTGGTAGCCCCTAGTAATTCTCTCCTGTGCTGCTTCTCTGGCCTGGCCTCTGGTAGCCCCTAGTAATTCTCTCCTGTGCTGCTTCTCTGGCCCGGCCTCTGGTAGCCCCTAGTAATTCTCTCCTGTGCTGCCTCTCTGGCTCGGCCTCTGGTAGCCCCTAGTAATTCTCTCCTGTGCTGCTTCTCTGGCCCGGCCTCTGGTAGCCCCTAGTAATTCTCTCCTGTGCTGCTTCTCTGGCCTGGCCTCTGGTAGCCCCTAGTAATTCTCTCCTGTGCTGCTTCTCTGGCCTGGCCTCTGGTAGCCCCTAGTAATTCTCTCCTGTGCTGCTTCTCTGGTTCTCCTCTGGTAGCCCCTAGTAATTCTCTCCTGTGCTGCTTCTCTGGCTCTGCCTCTGGTAGCCCCTAGTAATTTTCTCCTGTGCTGCTTCTCTGGCTCTGCCTCTGGTAGCCCCTAGTAATTCTCTCCTGTGCTGCTTCTCTGGCCCGGCCTCTGGTAGCCCCTAGTAATTCTCTCCTGTGCTGCTTCTCTGGCCCCGCCTCTAGTAGCCCCTAGTAATTCTCTCCTGTGCTGCTTCTCTGGCTCTTCCTCTGGTAGCCCCTAGTAATTCTCTCCTGTGCTGCTTCTCTGGCCCGGCCTCTGGTAGCCCCTAGTAATTCTCTCCTGTGCTGCTTCTCTGGCTCTTCCTCTGGTAGCCCCTAGTAATTCTCTCCTGTGCTGCTTCTCTGGCTCGGCCTCTTGTAGCCCCTAGTAATTCTCTCCTGTGCTGCTTCTCTGGCCCGGCCTCTGGTAGCCCCTAGTAATTCTCTCCTGTGCTGCTCCTCTGGTAGCCCCTAGTAATTCTCTCCTGTGCTGCTCCTCTGGTAGCCCCTAGTAATTCTCTCCTGTGCTGCTTCTCTGGTTCTCCTCTGGTAGCCCCTAGTAATTCTCTCCTGTGCTGCTTCTCTGGCTCTTCCTCTGGTAGCCCCTAGTAATTCTCTTCTGTGCTGCTTCTCTGGCTCTTCCTCTGGTAGCCCCTAGTAATTCTCTCCTGTGCTGCTTCTCTGGCCCGGCCTCTGGTAGCCCCTAGTAATTCTCTCCTGTGATGCTTCTCTGGCCCGGCCTCTGGTAGCCCCTAGTAATTCTCTCCTGTGCTGCTTCTCTGGCTCGGCCTCTAGTAGCCCCTAGTAATTCTCTCCTGTGATGCTTCTCTGGCCCGGCCTCTGGTAGCCCCTAGTAATTCTCTCCTGTGCTGCTTCTCTGGCTCTTCCTCTGGTAGCCCCTAGTAATTCTCTCCTGTGCTGCTTCTCTGGCTCGGCCTCTGGTAGCCCCTAGTAATTCTCTCCTGTGCTGCTTCTCTGGCTCTTCCTCTGGTAGCCCCTAGTAATTCTCTCCTGTGCTGCTTCTCTGGCTCTTCCTCTGGTAGCCCCTAGTAATTCTCTCCTGTGCTGCTTCTCTGGCTCGGCCTCTGGTAGCCCCTAGTAATTCTCTCCTGTGCTGCTTCTCTGGCTCTGCCTCTGGTAGCCTCTAGTAATTCTCTCCTGTGCTGCTTCTCTGGCTCTGCCTCTGGTAGCCTCTAGTAATTCTCTCCTGTGCTGCTTCTCTGGTTCTCCTCTGGTAGCCCCTAGTAATTCTCTCCTGTGCTGCTTCTCTGGCTCGGCCTCTGGTAGCCCCTAGTAATTCTCTCCTGTGCTGCTTCTCTGGCCCGGCCTCTGGTAGCCCCTAGTAATTCTCTCCTGTGCTGCTTCTCTGGCTCTTCCTCTGGTAGCCCCTAGTAATTCTCTCCTGTGCTGCTTCTCTGGCTCTTCCTATGGTAGCCCCTAGTAATTCTCTCCTGTGCTGCTTCTCTGGCCTGGCCTCTGGTAGCCCCTAGTAATTCTCTCCTGTGCTGCTTCTCTGGTTCTCCTCTGGTAGCCCCTAGTAATTCTCTCCTGTGCTGCTTCTCTGGCACGGCCTCTGGTAGCCCCTAGTAATTCTCTCCTGTGCTGCTTCTCTGGCCTGGCCTCTGGTAGCCCCTAGTAATTCTCTCCTGTGCTGCTTCTCTGGCCTGGCCTCTGGTAGCCCCTAGTAATTCTCTCCTGTGCTGCTTCTCTGGCCCGGCCTCTGGTAGCCCCTAGTAATTCTCTCCTGTGCTGCTTCTCTGGCCTGGCCTCTGGTAGCCCCTAGTAATTCTCTCCTGTGCTGCTTCTCTGGCCTGGCCTCTGGTAGCCCCTAGTAATTCTCTCCTGTGCTGCTTCTCTGGCCCGGCCTCTGGTAGCCCCTAGTAATTCTCTCCTGTGCTGCTTCTCTGGCCTGGCCTCTGGTAGCCCCTAGTAATTCTCTCCTGTGCTGCTTCTCTGGCCTGGCCTCTGGTAGCCCCTAGTAATTCTCTCCTGTGCTGCTTCTCTGGCCTGGCCTCTGGTAGCCCCTAGTAATTCTCTCCTGTGCTGCTTCTCTGGCCCGGCCTCTGGTAGCCCCTAGTAATTCTCTCCTGTGCTGCTTCTCTGGCCTGGCCTCTGGTAGCCCCTAGTAATTCTCTCCTGTGCTGCTTCTCTGGCCTGGCCTCTGGTAGCCCCTAGTAATTCTCTCCTGTGCTGCTTCTCTGGCCCGGCCTCTGGTAGCCCCTAGTAATTCTCTCCTGTGCTGCTTCTCTGGCCTGGCCTCTGGTAGCCCCTAGTAATTCTCTCCTGTGCTGCTTCTCTGGCCTGGCCTCTGGTAGCCCCTAGTAATTCTCTCCTGTGCTGCTTCTCTGGCCTGGCCTCTGGTAGCCCCTAGTAATTCTCTCCTGTGCTGCTTCTCTGGCCCGGCCTCTGGTAGCCCCTAGTAATTCTCTCCTGTGCTGCTTCTCTGGCCCGGCCTCTGGTAGCCCCTAGTAATTCTCTCCTGTGCTGCTTCTCTGGCCTGGCCTCTGGTAGCCCCTAGTAATTCTCTCCTGTGCTGCTTCTCTGGCTCGGCCTCTGGTAGCCCCTAGTAATTCTCTCCTGTGCTGCTTCTCTGGCTCGGCCTCTGGTAGCCCCTAGTTATTCTCTCCTGTGCTGCTTCTCTGGCTCTTCCTCTGGTAGCCCCTAGTAATTCTCTCCTGTGCTGCTTCTCTGGTAGCCCCTAGTAATTCTCTCCTGTGCTGCTTCTCTGGCCTGGCCTCTGGTAGCCCCTAGTAATTCTCTCCTGTGCTGCTTCTCTGGCTCTTCCTCTGGTAGCCCCTAGTAATTCTCTCCTGTGCTGCTTCTCTGGCTCTTCCTCTGGTAGCCCCTAGTAATTCTCTCCTGTGCTGCTTCTCTGGCTCTTCCTCTGGTAGCCCCTAGTAATTCTCTCCTGTGCTGCTTCTCTGGTAGCCCCTAGTAATTCTCTCCTGTGCTGCTTCTCTGGCTCGGCCTCTAGTAGCCCCTAGTAATTCTCTCCTGTGCTGCTTCTCTGGCTCGGCCTCTGGTAGCCCCTAGTAATTCTCTCCTGTGCTGCTTCTCTGGCCCGGCCTCTGGTAGCCCCTAGTAATTCTCTCCTGTGCTGCTTCTCTGGCTCTTCCTCTGGTAGCCCCTAGTAATTCTCTCCTGTGCTGCTTCTCTGGTTCTCCTCTGGTAGCCCCTAGTAATTCTCTCCTGTGCTGCTTCTCTGGCACGGCCTCTGGTAGCCCCTAGTAATTCTCTCCTGTGCTGCTTCTCTGGCCTGGCCTCTGGTAGCCCCTAGTAATTCTCTCCTGTGCTGCTTCTCTGGCCTGGCCTCTGGTAGCCCCTAGTAATTCTCTCCTGTGCTGCTTCTCTGGCTCGGCCTCTGGTAGCCCCTAGTAATTCTCTCCTGTGCTGCTTCTCTGGCTCTTCCTCTGGTAGCCCCTAGTAATTCTCTCCTGTGCTGCTTCTCTGGCCTGGCCTCTGGTAGCCCCTAGTAATTCTCTCCTGTGCTGCTTCTCTGGCCCGGCCTCTGGTAGCCCCTAGTAATTCTCTCCTGTGCTGCTTCTCTGGCTCAGCCTCTGGTAGCCCCTAGTAATTCTCTCCTGTGCTGCTTCTCTGGCCTGGCCTCTGGTAGCCCCTAGTAATTCTCTCCTGTGCTGCTTCTCTGGCTCGGCCTCTGGTAGCCCCTAGTAATTCTCTCCTGTGCTGCTTCTCTGGCTCTTCCTCTGGTAGCCCCTAGTAATTCTCTCCTGTGCCGCTTCTCTGGTTCTCCTCTGGTAGCCCCTAGTAATTCTCTCCTGTGCTGCTTCTCTGGCACGGCCTCTGGTAGCCCCTAGTAATTCTCTCCTGTGCTGCTTCTCTGGTTCTCCTCTGCTAGCCCCTAGTAATTCTCTCCTGTGCTGCTTCTCTGGCACGGCCTCTGGTAGCCCCTAGTAATTCTCTCCTGTGCTGCTTCTCTGGTTCTCCTCTGGTAGCCCCTAGTAATTCTCTCCTGTGCTGCTTCTCTGGCACGGCCTCTGGTAGCCCCTAGTAATTCTCTCCTGTGCTGCTTCTCTGGCCTGGCCTCTGGTAGCCCCTAGTAATTCTCTCCTGTGCTGCTTCTCTGGCTCTTCCTCTGGTAGCCCCTAGTAATTCTCTCCTGTGCTGCTTCTCTGGCTCGGCCTCTGGTAGCCCCTAGTAATTCTCTCCTCCTTTGCTGCTCCTCTGGTAGCCCCTAGTAATTCTCTCCTGTGCTGCTTCTCTGGCTCGGCCTCTGGTAGCCCCTAGTAATTCTCTCCTGTGCTGCTTCTCTGGCCCGGCCTCTGGTAGCCCCTAGTAATTCTCTCCTGTGCTGCTTCTCTATCCCGGCCTCTGGTAGCCCCTAGTAATTCTCTCCTGTGCTGCTTCTCTGGCCTGGCCTCTTGTAGCCCCTAGTAATTCTCTCCTGTGCTGCTTCTCTGGCCTGGCCTCTGGTAGCCCCTAGTAATTCTCTCCTGTGCTGCTTCTCTGGCCCGGCCTCTGGTAGCCCCTAGTAATTCTCTCCTGTGCTGCTTCTCTGGCCTGGCCTCTGGTAGCCCCTAGTAATTCTCTCCTGTGCTGCTTCTCTGGCCTGGCCTCTGGTAGCCCCTAGTAATTCTCTCCTGTGCTGCTTCTCTGGCTCGGCCTCTGGTAGCCCCTAGTAATTCTCTCCTGTGCTGCTTCTCTGGCTCGGCCTCTGGTAGCCCCTAGTAATTCTCTCCTGTGCTGCTTCTCTGGCTCTTCCTCTGGTAGCCCCTAGTAATTCTCTCCTGTGCTGCTTCTCTGGCTCTTCCTCTGGTAGCCCCTAGTAATTCTCTCCTGTGCTGCTTCTCTGGTAGCCCCTAGTAATTCTCTCCTGTGCTGCTTCTCTGGCTCGGCCTCTAGTAGCCCCTAGTAATTCTCTCCTGTGCTGCTTCTCTGGCTCTTCCTCTGGTAGCCCCTAGTAATTCTCTCCTGTGCTGCTTCTCTGGCCCGGCCTCTGGTAGCCCCTAGTAATTCTCTCCTGTGCTGCTTCTCTGGCTCTTCCTCTGGTAGCCCCTAGTAATTCTCTCCTGTGCTGCTTCTCTGGCCCGGCCTCTGGTAGCCCCTAGTAATTCTCTCCTGTGCTGCTTCTCTGGCTCTTCCTCTGGTAGCCCCTAGTAATTCTCTCCTGTGCTGCTTCTCTGGTAGCCCCTAGTAATTCTCTCCTGTGCTGCTTCTCTGGTTCTCCTCTGGTAGCCCCTAGTAATTCTCTCCTGTGCTGCTTCTCTGGCCTGGCCTCTGGTAGCCCCTAGTAATTCTCTCCTGTGCTGCTTCTCTGGTAGCCCCTAGTAATTCTCTCCTGTGCTGCTTCTCTGGTTCTCCTCTGGTAGCCCCTAGTAATTCTCTTCTGTGCTGCATCTCTGGCCTGGCCTCTGGTAGCCCCTAGTAATTCTCTCCTGTGCTACCTCTCTGGCTCTTCCTCTGGTAGCCCCTAGTAATTCTCTCCTGTGCTGCTTCTCTGGTAGCCCCTAGTAATTCTCTCCTGTGCTGCTTCTCTGGTTCTCCTCTGGTAGCCCCTAGTAATTCTCTCCTGTGCTGCTTCTCTGGCCCGGCCTCTGGTAGCCCCTAGTAATTCTCTCCTGTGCTGCTTCTCTGGCTCTTCCTCTGGTAGCCCCTAGTAATTCTCTCCTGTGCTGCTTCTCTGGCCCAGCCTCTGGTAGCCCCTAGTAATTCTCTCCTGTGCTGCTTCTCTGGCTCGGCCTCTGGTAACCCCTAGTAATTCTCTCCTGTGCTGCTTCTCTGGTAGCCCCTAGTAATTCTCTCCTGTGCTGCTTCTCTGGTAGCCCCTAGTAATTCTCTCCTGTGCTGCTTCTCTGGTTCTCCTCTGGTAGCCCCTAGTAATTCTCTCCTGTGCTGCTTCTCTGGCCTGGCCTCTGGTAGCCCCTAGTAATTCTCTCCTGTGCTGCTTCTCTGGTAGCCCCTAGTAATTCTCTCCTGTGCTGCTTCTCTGGTTCTCCTCTGGTAGCCCCTAGTAATTCTCTTCTGTGCTGCTTCTCTGGCTTGGCCTCTGGTAGCCCCTAGTAATTCTCTCCTGTGCTGCTTCTCTGGCTCTTCCTCTGGTAGCCCCTAGTAATTCTCTCCTGTGCTGCTTCTCTGGCCCGGCCTCTGGTAGCCCCTAGTAATTCTCTCCTGTGCTGCTTCTCTGGCCTGGCCTCTGGTAGCCCCTAGTAATTCTCTCCTGTGCTACCTCTCTGGCTCTTCCTCTGGTAGCCCCTAGTAATTCTCTCCTGTGCTGCTTCTCTGGCCCGGCCTCTGGTAGCCCCTAGTAATTCTCTCCTGTGCTGCTTCTCTGGCTCGGCCTCTGGTAGCCCCTAGTAATTCTCTCCTGTGCTGCTTCTCTGGCTCTTCCTCTGGTAGCCCCTAGTAATTCTCTCCTGTGCTGCTTCTCTGGCTCGGCCTCTGGTAGCCCCTAGTAATTCTCTCCTGTGCTGCTTCTCTGGCTCGGCCTCTGGTAGCCCCTAGTAATTCTCTCCTGTGCTGCTTCTCTGGCTCGGCCTCTGGTAGCCCCTAGTTATTCTCTCCTGTGCTGCTTCTCTGGCCCGGCCTCTGGTAGCCCCTAGTAATTCTCTCCTGTGCTGCTTCTCTGGCTCGGCCTCTGGTAGCCCCTAGTAATTCTCTCCTGTGCTGCTTCTCTGGCTCGGCCTCTGGTAGCCCCTAGTAATTCTCTCCTGTGCTGCTTCTCTGGCTCTTCCTCTGGTAGCCCCTAGTAATTCTCTCCTGTGCTGCTTCTCTGGCTCTGCCTCTGGTAGCCCCTAGTAATTCTCTCCTGTGCTGCTTCTCTGGTTCTCCTCTGGTAGCCCCTAGTAATTCTCTCCTGTGCTGCTTCTCTGGTTCTCCTCTGGTAGCCCCTAGTAATTCTCTCCTGTGCTGCTTCTCTGGCCCGGCCTCTGGTAGCCCCTAGTAATTCTCTCCTCCTGTGCTGCTTCTCTGGCTCGGCCTCTGGTAGCCCCTAGTAATTCTCTCCTCCTGTGCTGCTTCTCTGGCCCGGCCTCTGGTAGCCCCTAGTAATTCTCTCCTGTGCTGCTTCTCTGGCTCGGCCTCTAGTAGCCCCTAGTAATTCTCTCCTGTGATGCTTCTCTGGCCCGGCCTCTGGTAGCCCCTAGTAATTCTCTCCTGTGCTGCTTCTCTGGCTCTTCCTCTGGTAGCCCCTAGTAATTCTCTCCTGTGCTGCTTCTCTGGCTCGGCCTCTGGTAGCCCCTAGTAATTCTCTCCTGTGCTGCTTCTCTGGCTCTTCCTCTGGTAGCCCCTAGTAATTCTCTCCTGTGCTGCTTCTCTGGCTCTTCCTCTGGTAGCCCCTAGTAATTCTCTCCTGTGCTGCTTCTCTGGTTCTCCTCTGGTAGCCCCTAGTAATTCTCTCCTGTGCTGCTTCTCTGGCTCTGCCTCTGGTAGCCTCTAGTAATTCTCTCCTGTGCTGCTTCTCTGGTTCTCCTCTGGTAGCCCCTAGTAATTCTCTCCTGTGCTGCTTCTCTGGCTCGGCCTCTGGTAGCCCCTAGTAATTCTCTCCTGTGCTGCTTCTCTGGCCCGGCCTCTGGTAGCCCCTAGTAATTCTCTCCTGTGCTGCTTCTCTGGCTCTTCCTCTGGTAGCCCCTAGTAATTCTCTCCTGTGCTGCTTCTCTGGCTCTTCCTATGGTAGCCCCTAGTAATTCTCTCCTGTGCTGCTTCTCTGGCCTGGCCTCTGGTAGCCCCTAGTAATTCTCTCCTGTGCTGCTTCTCTGGTTCTCCTCTGGTAGCCCCTAGTAATTCTCTCCTGTGCTGCTTCTCTGGCACGGCCTCTGGTAGCCCCTAGTAATTCTCTCCTGTGCTGCTTCTCTGGCCTGGCCTCTGGTAGCCCCTAGTAATTCTCTCCTGTGCTGCTTCTCTGGCCTGGCCTCTGGTAGCCCCTAGTAATTCTCTCCTGTGCTGCTTCTCTGGCCCGGCCTCTGGTAGCCCCTAGTAATTCTCTCCTGTGCTGCTTCTCTGGCCTGGCCTCTGGTAGCCCCTAGTAATTCTCTCCTGTGCTGCTTCTCTGGCCTGGCCTCTGGTAGCCCCTAGTAATTCTCTCCTGTGCTGCTTCTCTGGCCCGGCCTCTGGTAGCCCCTAGTAATTCTCTCCTGTGCTGCTTCTCTGGCCTGGCCTCTGGTAGCCCCTAGTAATTCTCTCCTGTGCTGCTTCTCTGGCCTGGCCTCTGGTAGCCCCTAGTAATTCTCTCCTGTGCTGCTTCTCTGGCTCGGCCTCTGGTAGCCCCTAGTAATTCTCTCCTGTGCTGCTTCTCTGGCTCGGCCTCTGGTAGCCCCTAGTTATTCTCTCCTGTGCTGCTTCTCTGGCTCTTCCTCTGGTAGCCCCTAGTAATTCTCTCCTGTGCTGCTTCTCTGGTAGCCCCTAGTAATTCTCTCCTGTGCTGCTTCTCTGGCCTGGCCTCTGGTAGCCCCTAGTAATTCTCTCCTGTGCTGCTTCTCTGGCTCTTCCTCTGGTAGCCCCTAGTAATTCTCTCCTGTGCTGCTTCTCTGGCTCTTCCTCTGGTAGCCCCTAGTAATTCTCTCCTGTGCTGCTTCTCTGGCTCTTCCTCTGGTAGCCCCTAGTAATTCTCTCCTGTGCTGCTTCTCTGGTAGCCCCTAGTAATTCTCTCCTGTGCTGCTTCTCTGGCTCGGCCTCTAGTAGCCCCTAGTAATTCTCTCCTGTGCTGCTTCTCTGGCTCGGCCTCTGGTAGCCCCTAGTAATTCTCTCCTGTGCTGCTTCTCTGGCCCGGCCTCTGGTAGCCCCTAGTAATTCTCTCCTGTGCTGCTTCTCTGGCTCTTCCTCTGGTAGCCCCTAGTAATTCTCTCCTGTGCTGCTTCTCTGGTTCTCCTCTGGTAGCCCCTAGTAATTCTCTCCTGTGCTGCTTCTCTGGCACGGCCTCTGGTAGCCCCTAGTAATTCTCTCCTGTGCTGCTTCTCTGGCCTGGCCTCTGGTAGCCCCTAGTAATTCTCTCCTGTGCTGCTTCTCTGGCCTGGCCTCTGGTAGCCCCTAGTAATTCTCTCCTGTGCTGCTTCTCTGGCTCGGCCTCTGGTAGCCCCTAGTAATTCTCTCCTGTGCTGCTTCTCTGGCTCTTCCTCTGGTAGCCCCTAGTAATTCTCTCCTGTGCTGCTTCTCTGGCCTGGCCTCTGGTAGCCCCTAGTAATTCTCTCCTGTGCTGCTTCTCTGGCCCGGCCTCTGGTAGCCCCTAGTAATTCTCTCCTGTGCTGCTTCTCTGGCTCAGCCTCTGGTAGCCCCTAGTAATTCTCTCCTGTGCTGCTTCTCTGGCTCTTCCTCTGGTAGCCCCTAGTAATTCTCTCCTGTGCCGCTTCTCTGGTTCTCCTCTGGTAGCCCCTAGTAATTCTCTCCTGTGCTGCTTCTCTGGCACGGCCTCTGGTAGCCCCTAGTAATTCTCTCCTGTGCTGCTTCTCTGGTTCTCCTCTGCTAGCCCCTAGTAATTCTCTCCTGTGCTGCTTCTCTGGCACGGCCTCTGGTAGCCCCTAGTAATTCTCTCCTGTGCTGCTTCTCTGGTTCTCCTCTGGTAGCCCCTAGTAATTCTCTCCTGTGCTGCTTCTCTGGCACGGCCTCTGGTAGCCCCTAGTAATTCTCTCCTGTGCTGCTTCTCTGGCCTGGCCTCTGGTAGCCCCTAGTAATTCTCTCCTGTGCTGCTTCTCTGGCTCTTCCTCTGGTAGCCCCTAGTAATTCTCTCCTGTGCTGCTTCTCTGGCTCGGCCTCTGGTAGCCCCTAGTAATTCTCTCCTCCTGTGCTGCTCCTCTGGTAGCCCCTAGTAATTCTCTCCTGTGCTGCTTCTCTGGCTCGGCCTCTGGTAGCCCCTAGTAATTCTCTCCTGTGCTGCTTCTCTGGCCCGGCCTCTGGTAGCCCCTAGTAATTCTCTCCTGTGCTGCTTCTCTATCCCGGCCTCTGGTAGCCCCTAGTAATTCTCTCCTGTGCTGCTTCTCTGGCCTGGCCTCTTGTAGCCCCTAGTAATTCTCTCCTGTGCTGCTTCTCTGGCCTGGCCTCTGGTAGCCCCTAGTAATTCTCTCCTGTGCTGCTTCTCTGGCCCGGCCTCTGGTAGCCCCTAGTAATTCTCTCCTGTGCTGCTTCTCTGGCCTGGCCTCTGGTAGCCCCTAGTAATTCTCTCCTGTGCTGCTTCTCTGGCCTGGCCTCTGGTAGCCCCTAGTAATTCTCTCCTGTGCTGCTTCTCTGGCTCGGCCTCTGGTAGCCCCTAGTAATTCTCTCCTGTGCTGCTTCTCTGGCTCGGCCTCTGGTAGCCCCTAGTAATTCTCTCCTGTGCTGCTTCTCTGGCTCTTCCTCTGGTAGCCCCTAGTAATTCTCTCCTGTGCTGCTTCTCTGGCTCTTCCTCTGGTAGCCCCTAGTAATTCTCTCCTGTGCTGCTTCTCTGGTAGCCCCTAGTAATTCTCTCCTGTGCTGCTTCTCTGGCTCGGCCTCTAGTAGCCCCTAGTAATTCTCTCCTGTGCTGCTTCTCTGGCTCTTCCTCTGGTAGCCCCTAGTAATTCTCTCCTGTGCTGCTTCTCTGGCCCGGCCTCTGGTAGCCCCTAGTAATTCTCTCCTGTGCTGCTTCTCTGGCTCTTCCTCTGGTAGCCCCTAGTAATTCTCTCCTGTGCTGCTTCTCTGGCCCGGCCTCTGGTAGCCCCTAGTAATTCTCTCCTGTGCTGCTTCTCTGGCTCTTCCTCTGGTAGCCCCTAGTAATTCTCTCCTGTGCTGCTTCTCTGGTAGCCCCTAGTAATTCTCTCCTGTGCTGCTTCTCTGGTTCTCCTCTGGTAGCCCCTAGTAATTCTCTCCTGTGCTGCTTCTCTGGCCTGGCCTCTGGTAGCCCCTAGTAATTCTCTCCTGTGCTGCTTCTCTGGTAGCCCCTAGTAATTCTCTCCTGTGCTGCTTCTCTGGTTCTCCTCTGGTAGCCCCTAGTAATTCTCTTCTGTGCTGCATCTCTGGCCTGGCCTCTGGTAGCCCCTAGTAATTCTCTCCTGTGCTACCTCTCTGGCTCTTCCTCTGGTAGCCCCTAGTAATTCTCTCCTGTGCTGCTTCTCTGGTAGCCCCTAGTAATTCTCTCCTGTGCTGCTTCTCTGGTTCTCCTCTGGTAGCCCCTAGTAATTCTCTCCTGTGCTGCTTCTCTGGCCCGGCCTCTGGTAGCCCCTAGTAATTCTCTCCTGTGCTGCTTCTCTGGCTCTTCCTCTGGTAGCCCCTAGTAATTCTCTCCTGTGCTGCTTCTCTGGCCCAGCCTCTGGTAGCCCCTAGTAATTCTCTCCTGTGCTGCTTCTCTGGCTCGGCCTCTGGTAACCCCTAGTAATTCTCTCCTGTGCTGCTTCTCTGGTAGCCCCTAGTAATTCTCTCCTGTGCTGCTTCTCTGGTAGCCCCTAGTAATTCTCTCCTGTGCTGCTTCTCTGGTTCTCCTCTGGTAGCCCCTAGTAATTCTCTCCTGTGCTGCTTCTCTGGCCTGGCCTCTGGTAGCCCCTAGTAATTCTCTCCTGTGCTGCTTCTCTGGCCTGGCCTCTGGTAGCCCCTAGTAATTCTCTCCTGTGCTGCTTCTCTGGTAGCCCCTAGTAATTCTCTCCTGTGCTGCTTCTCTGGTTCTCCTCTGGTAGCCCCTAGTAATTCTCTTCTGTGCTGCTTCTCTGGCCTGGCCTCTGGTAGCCCCTAGTAATTCTCTCCTGTGCTACCTCTCTGGCTCTTCCTCTGGTAGCCCCTAGTAATTCTCTCCTGTGCTGCTTCTCTGGCCCGGCCTCTGGTAGCCCCTAGTAATTCTCTCCTGTGCTGCTTCTCTGGCTCGGCCTCTGGTAGCCCCTAGTAATTCTCTCCTGTGCTGCTTCTCTGGCTCTTCCTCTGGTAGCCCCTAGTAATTCTCTCCTGTGCTGCTTCTCTGGCTCGGCCTCTGGTAGCCCCTAGTAATTCTCTCCTGTGCTGCTTCTCTGGCTCGGCCTCTGGTAGCCCCTAGTAATTCTCTCCTGTGCTGCTTCTCTGGCTCGGCCTCTGGTAGCCCCTAGTTATTCTCTCCTGTGCTGCTTCTCTGGCCCGGCCTCTGGTAGCCCCTAGTAATTCTCTCCTGTGCTGCTTCTCTGGCTCGGCCTCTGGTAGCCCCTAGTAATTCTCTCCTGTGCTGCTTCTCTGGCTCGGCCTCTGGTAGCCCCTAGTAATTCTCTCCTGTGCTGCTTCTCTGGCTCTTCCTCTGGTAGCCCCTAGTAATTCTCTCCTGTGCTGCTTCTCTGGCTCTGCCTCTGGTAGCCCCTAGTAATTCTCTCCTGTGCTGCTTCTCTGGTTCTCCTCTGGTAGCCCCTAGTAATTCTCTCCTGTGCTGCTTCTCTGGTTCTCCTCTGGTAGCCCCTAGTAATTCTCTCCTGTGCTGCTTCTCTGGCCCGGCCTCTGGTAGCCCCTAGTAATTCTCTCCTCCTGTGCTGCTTCTCTGGCTCGGCCTCTGGTAGCCCCTAGTAATTCTCTCCTGTGCTGCTTCTCTGGCCCGGCCTCTGGTAGCCCCTAGTAATTCTCTCCTGTGCCGCTTCTCTGGCTCGGCCTCTGGTAGCCCCTAGTAATTCTCTCCTGTGCCGCTTCTCTGGCCCGGCCTCTGGTAGCCCCTAGTAATTCTCTCCTGTGCTGCTTCTCTGGCCCGGCCTCTGGTAGCCCCTAGTAATTCTCTACTGTGCTGCTTCTCTGGCCCGGCCTCTGGTAGCCCCTAGTAATTCTCTCCTCCTGTGCTGCTTCTCTGGCTCGGCCTCTGGTAGCCCCTAGTAATTCTCTCCTGTGCTGCTTCTCTGGCCCGGCCTCTGGTAGCCCCTAGTAATTCTCTCCTGTGCTGCTTCTCTGGCCCGGCCTCTGGTAGCCCCTAGTAATTCTCTCCTGTGCTGCTTCTCTGGCCCGGCCTCTGGTAGCCCCTAGTAATTCTCTCCTGTGCTGCTTCTCTGGCTCTTCCTCTGGTAGCCCCTAGTAATTCTCTCCTGTGCTGCTTCTCTGGCCCGGCCTCTGGTAGCCCCTAGTAATTCTCTCCTGTGCTGCTTCTCTGGCTCTTCCTCTGGTAGCCCCTAGTAATTCTCTCCTGTGCTGCTTCTCTGGCCCGGCCTCTGGTAGCCCCTAGTAATTCTCTCCTGTGCTGCTTCTCTGGCTCTTCCTCTGGTAGCCCCTAGTAATTCTCTCCTGTGCTGCTTCTCTGGCCCGGCCTCTGGTAGCCCCTAGTAATTCTCTCCTGTGCTGCTTCTCTGGCTCGGCCTCTGGTAGCCCCTAGTAATTCTCTCCTGTGCTGCTTCTCTGGCCCGGCCTCTGGTAGCCCCTAGTAATTCTCTCCTGTGCTGCTTCTCTGGCTCGGCCTCTGGTAGCCCCTAGTAATTCTCTCCTGTGCTGCTTCTCTGGCCCGGCCTCTGGTAGCCCCTAGTAATTCTCTCCTGTGCTGCTTCTCTGGCCTGGCCTCTGGTAGCCCCTAGTAATTCTCTCCTGTGCTGCTTCTCTGGCTCTTCCTCTGGTAGCCCCTAGTAATTCTCTCCTGTGCTGCTTCTCTGGCCTGGCCTCTGGTAGCCCCTAGTAATTCTCTCCTGTGCTGCTTCTCTGGTAGCCCCTAGTAATTCTCTCCTGTGCTGCTTCTCTGGTTCTCCTCTGGTAGCCCCTAGTAATTCTCTTCTGTGCTGCATCTCTGGCCTGGCCTCTGGTAGCCCCTAGTAATTCTCTCCTGTGCTACCTCTCTGGCTCTTCCTCTGGTAGCCCCTAGTAATTCTCTCCTGTGCTGCTTCTCTGGTAGCCCCTAGTAATTCTCTCCTGTGCTGCTTCTCTGGTTCTCCTCTGGTAGCCCCTAGTAATTCTCTCCTGTGCTGCTTCTCTGGCCCGGCCTCTGGTAGCCCCTAGTAATTCTCTCCTGTGCTGCTTCTCTGGCTCTTCCTCTGGTAGCCCCTAGTAATTCTCTCCTGTGCTGCTTCTCTGGCCCAGCCTCTGGTAGCCCCTAGTAATTCTCTCCTGTGCTGCTTCTCTGGCTCGGCCTCTGGTAACCCCTAGTAATTCTCTCCTGTGCTGCTTCTCTGGTAGCCCCTAGTAATTCTCTCCTGTGCTGCTTCTCTGGTTCTCCTCTGGTAGCCCCTAGTAATTCTCTCCTGTGCTGCTTCTCTGGTTCTCCTCTGGTAGCCCCTAGTAATTCTCTCCTGTGCTGCTTCTCTGGCCTGGCCTCTGGTAGCCCCTAGTAATTCTCTCCTGTGCTGCTTCTCTGGCCTGGCCTCTGGTAGCCCCTAGTAATTCTCTCCTGTGCTGCTTCTCTGGTAGCCCCTAGTAATTCTCTCCTGTGCTGCTTCTCTGGTTCTCCTCTGGTAGCCCCTAGTAATTCTCTTCTGTGCTGCTTCTCTGGCCTGGCCTCTGGTAGCCCCTAGTAATTCTCTCCTGTGCTACCTCTCTGGCTCTTCCTCTGGTAGCCCCTAGTAATTCTCTCCTGTGCTGCTTCTCTGGCCCGGCCTCTGGTAGCCCCTAGTAATTCTCTCCTGTGCTGCTTCTCTGGCTCGGCCTCTGGTAGCCCCTAGTAATTCTCTCCTGTGCTGCTTCTCTGGCTCTTCCTCTGGTAGCCCCTAGTAATTCTCTCCTGTGCTGCTTCTCTGGCTCGGCCTCTGGTAGCCCCTAGTAATTCTCTCCTGTGCTGCTTCTCTGGCTCGGCCTCTGGTAGCCCCTAGTAATTCTCTCCTGTGCTGCTTCTCTGGCTCGGCCTCTGGTAGCCCCTAGTTATTCTCTCCTGTGCTGCTTCTCTGGCCCGGCCTCTGGTAGCCCCTAGTAATTCTCTCCTGTGCTGCTTCTCTGGCTCGGCCTCTGGTAGCCCCTAGTAATTCTCTCCTGTGCTGCTTCTCTGGCTCGGCCTCTGGTAGCCCCTAGTAATTCTCTCCTGTGCTGCTTCTCTGGCTCTTCCTCTGGTAGCCCCTAGTAATTCTCTCCTGTGCTGCTTCTCTGGCTCTGCCTCTGGTAGCCCCTAGTAATTCTCTCCTGTGCTGCTTCTCTGGTTCTCCTCTGGTAGCCCCTAGTAATTCTCTCCTGTGCTGCTTCTCTGGTTCTCCTCTGGTAGCCCCTAGTAATTCTCTCCTGTGCTGCTTCTCTGGCCCGGCCTCTGGTAGCCCCTAGTAATTCTCTCCTCCTGTGCTGCTTCTCTGGCTCGGCCTCTGGTAGCCCCTAGTAATTCTCTCCTGTGCTGCTTCTCTGGCCCGGCCTCTGGTAGCCCCTAGTAATTCTCTCCTGTGCCGCTTCTCTGGCTCGGCCTCTGGTAGCCCCTAGTAATTCTCTCCTGTGCCGCTTCTCTGGCCCGGCCTCTGGTAGCCCCTAGTAATTCTCTCCTGTGCTGCTTCTCTGGCTCTTCCTCTGGTAGCCCCTAGTAATTCTCTCCTGTGCTGCTTCTCTGGCCCGGCCTCTGGTAGCCCCTAGTAATTCTCTCCTGTGCTGCTTCTCTGGCTCTTCCTCTGGTAGCCCCTAGTAATTCTCTCCTGTGCTGCTTCTCTGGCCCGGCCTCTGGTAGCCCCTAGTAATTCTCTCCTGTGCTGCTTCTCTGGCTCTTCCTCTGGTAGCCCCTAGTAATTCTCTCCTGTGCTGCTTCTCTGGCCCGGCCTCTGGTAGCCCCTAGTAATTCTCTCCTGTGCTGCTTCTCTGGCTCGGCCTCTGGTAGCCCCTAGTAATTCTCTCCTGTGCTGCTTCTCTGGCCCGGCCTCTGGTAGCCCCTAGTAATTCTCTCCTGTGCTGCTTCTCTGGCTCGGCCTCTGGTAGCCCCTAGTAATTCTCTCCTGTGCTGCTTCTCTGGCCCGGCCTCTGGTAGCCCCTAGTAATTCTCTCCTGTGCTGCTTCTCTGGCCTGGCCTCTGGTAGCCCCTAGTAATTCTCTCCTGTGCTGCTTCTCTGGCTCTTCCTCTGGTAGCCCCTAGTAATTCTCTCCTGTGCTGCTTCTCTGGTAGCCCCTAGTAATTCTCTCCTGTGCTGCTTCTCTGGTTCTCCTCTGGTAGCCCCTAGTAATTCTCTCCTGTGCTGCTTCTCTGGCTCTTCCTCTGGTAGCCCCTAGTAATTCTCTCCTGTGCTGCTTCTCTGGCTCTTCCTCTGGTAGCCCCTAGTAATTCTCTCCTGTGCTGCTTCTCTGGCTCTTCCTCTGGTAGCCC
This sequence comes from Engystomops pustulosus, assembly GCF_040894005.1. Lineage (NCBI taxonomy): Eukaryota > Metazoa > Chordata > Amphibia > Anura > Leptodactylidae > Engystomops > Engystomops pustulosus. The sequence goes on along the minus strand of NC_092412.1, from coordinate 5,508,884 downwards.
CTAGTAATTCTCTCCTGTGCTGCTTCTCTGGCTCTTCCTCTGGTAGCCTCTAGTAATTCTCTCCTGTGCTGCTTCTCTGGCCCGGCCTCTGGTAGCCCCTAGTAATTCTCTCCTGTGCTGCTTCTCTGGCTCGGCCTCTGGTAGCCCCTAGTAATTCTCTCCTGTGCTGCTTCTCTGGCTCTTCCTCTGGTAGCCCCTAGTAATTCTCTCCTGTGCTGCTTCTCTGGCTCGGCCTCTGGTAGCCCCTAGTAATTCTCTCCTGTGCTGCTTCTCTGGCCCAGCCTCTGGTAGCCCCTAGTAATTCTCTCCTGTGCTGCTTCTCTGGCTCTTCCTCTGGTAGCCCCTAGTAATTCTCTCCTGTGCTGCTTCTCTGGCTCTTCCTCTGGTAGCCCCTAGTAATTCTCTCCTGTGCTGCTTCTCTGGCTCGGCCTCTGGTAGCCCCTAGTAATTCTCTCCTGTGCTGCTTCTCTGGCCCGGCCTCTGGAAGCCCCTAGTAATTCTCTCCTGTGCTGCTTCTCTGGTTCTCCTCTGGTAGCCCCTAGTAATTCTCTCCTGTGCTGCTTCTCTGGCCTGGCCTCTGGTAGCCCCTAGTAATTCTCTCCTGTGCTGCTTCTCTGGTTCTCCTCTGGTAGCCCCTAGTAATTCTCTTCTGTGCTGCTTCTCTGGCCTGGCCTCTGGTAGCCCCTAGTAATTCTCTCCTGTGCTACCTCTCTGGCTCTTCCTCTGGTAGCCCCTAGTAATTCTCTCCTGTGCTGCTTCTCTGGCCCGGCCTCTGGTAGCCCCTAGTAATTCTCTCCTGTGCTGCTTCTCTGGCTCGGCCTCTGGTAGCCCCTAGTAATTCTCTCCTGTGCTGCTTCTCTGGCCCGGCCTCTGGTAGCCCCTAGTAATTCTCTCCTGTGCTGCTTCTCTGGCTCGGCCTCTGGTAGCCCCTAGTAATTCTCTCCTGTGCTGCTTCTCTGGCCCGGCCTCTGGTAGCCCCTAGTAATTCTCTCCTGTGCTGCTTCTCTGGTTCTCCTCTGGTAGCCCCTAGTAATTCTCTCCTCCTGTGCTGCTTCTCTGGCTCTGCCTCTGGTAGCCCCTAGTAATTCTCTCCTGTGCTGCTTCTCTGGCTCGGCCTCTGGTAGCCCCTAGTAATTCTCTCCTGTGCTGCTTCTCTGGCTCGGCCTCTGGTAGCCCCTAGTAATTCTCTCCTGTGCTGCTTCTCTGGCTCGGCCTCTGGTAGCCCCTAGTAATTCTCTCCTGTGCCGCTTCTCTGGTTCTCCTCTGGTAGCCCCTAGTAATTCTCTCCTGTGCTGCTTCTCTGGCACGGCCTCTGGTAGCCCCTAGTAATTCTCTCCTGTGCTGCTTCTCTGGCTCGGCCTCTGGTAGCCCCTAGTAATTCTCTCCTGTGCTGCTTCTCTGGCCCGGCCTCTGGTAGCCCCTAGTAATTCTCTCCTGTGCTGCTTCTCTGGCTCGGCCTCTGGTAGCCCCTAGTAATTCTCTCCTGTGCTGCTTCTCTGGCTCGGCCTCTGGTAGCCCCTAGTAATTCTCTCCTGTGCTGCTTCTCTGGCTCTTCCTCTGGTAGCCCCTAGTAATTCTCTCCTGTGCTGCTTCTCTGGCCCGGCCTCTGGTAGCCCCTAGTAATTCTCTCCTGTGCTGCTTCTCTGGCTCTGCCTCTGGTAGCCCCTAGTAATTCTCTCCTGTGCTGCTTCTCTGGCTCGGCCTCTGGTAGCCCCTAGTAATTCTCTCCTGTGCTGCTTCTCTGGCTCGGCCTCTGGTAGCCCCTAGTTATTCTCTCCTGTGCTGCTTCTCTGGCCTGGCCTCTGGTAGCCCCTAGTAATTCTCTCCTGTGCTGCTTCTCTGGTTCTCCTCTGGTAGCCCCTAGTTATTCTCTCCTGTGCTGCTTCTCTGGCCTGGCCTCTGGTAGCCCCTAGTAATTCTCTCCTGTGCTGCTTCTCTGGCTCGGCCTCTGGTAGCCCCTAGTAATTCTCTCCTGTGCTGCTTCTCTGGCCCGGCCTCTGGTAACCCCTAGTAATTCTCTCCTGTGCTGCTCCTCTGGCCCGGCCTCTGGTAGCCCCTAGTAATTCTCTTCTGTGCTGCTTCTCTGGCCCGGCCTCTGGTAGCCCCTAGTAATTCTCTCCTGTGCTGCTTCTCTGGCTCGGCCTCTGGTAGCCCCTAGTAATTCTCTCCTGTGCTGCTTCTCTGGCCCGGCCTCTGGTAGCCCCTAGTAATTCTCTCCTGTGCTGCTTCTCTGGCCCGGCCTCTGGTAGCCCCTAGTAATTCTCTTCTGTGCTGCTTCTCTGGCCTGGCCTCTGGTAGCCCCTAGTAATTCTCTCCTGTGCTGCTTCTCTGGCTCGGCCTCTGGTAGCCCCTAGTAATTCTCTCCTGTGCTGCTTCTCTGGCTCGGCCTCTGGTAGCCCCTAGTAATTCTCTCCTGTGCTGCTTCTCTGGCTCGGCCTCTGGTAGCCCCTAGTAATTCTCTCCTGTGCTGCTTCTCTGGCTCTTCCTCTGGTAGCCCCTAGTAATTCTCTCCTGTGCTGCTTCTCTGGCTCGGCCTCTGGTAGCCCCTAGTAATTCTCTCCTGTGCTGCTTCTCTGGCTCGGCCTCTGGTAGCCCCTAGTAATTCTCTCCTGTGCTGCTTCTCTGGCTCGGCCTCTGGTAGCCCCTAGTTATTCTCTCCTGTGCTGCTTCTCTGGTTCTCCTCTGGTAGCCCCTAGTAATTCTCTCCTGTGCTGCTTCTCTGGCTCGGCCTCTGGTAGCCCCTAGTAATTCTCTCCTGTGCTGCTTCTCTGGCTCGGCCTCTGGTAGCCCCTAGTAATTCTCTCCTGTGCTGCTTCTCTGGCTCGGCCTCTGGTAGCCCCTAGTAATTCTCTCCTGTGCTGCTTCTCTGGCTCGGCCTCTGGTAGCCCCTAGTAATTCTCTCCTGTGCTGCTTCTCTGGCTCGGCCTCTGGTAGCCCCTAGTAATTCTCTCCTGTGCTGCTTCTCTGGCCCGGCCTCTGGTAGCCCCTAGTAATTCTCTCCTGTGCCGCTTCTCTGGCCCGGCCTCTGGTAGCCTCTAGTAATTCTCTCCTGTGCTGCTTCTCTGGCTCTTCCTCTGGTAGCCTCTAGTAATTCTCTCCTGTGCTGCTTCTCTGGCTCGGCCTCTGGTAGCCCCTAGTAATTCTCTCCTGTGCTGCTTCTCTGGCTCGGCCTCTGGTAGCCCCTAGTAATTCTCTCCTGTGCTGTTGTCAGAGCCCGGCAGACGAGCACTTGGGTCGGGTGTTGGAGCTGGACAGTGACATGGCGGACATCACGCAGGAGCCGCTCCTGGACTCTGGCCCAGATGATCAGGACATCACAGAGGAGCAGGGGCCGGTGTCGGCATCCTCTCACATCGCCTCTTCCATGGGGGTGAATCCGCATGCGTTACAGGTGAGTGTCCAGCACCTCCGGGGCGCAGCCTGTGGTGAGTCGTGTATGGGTCCCTGTACTTTGTGTTTGTTCTCTCGGCCCCTGCAGGTGATGAAGGCCTCCCTGTTGTTTGAGGATGAGGTCGGTGACTTTCCCCGCTTTCCCCCTGCCCTGGAAGCCCCCCAGGAGATCAGGTCTCCCCAGATATTCGTCACCTCAGCTCAATCTCCCCGGACATCCGGTGGTAAGACGTCCTAGTGTCTGTGTCCTCATTGTTGGAGCAGCCCTTCAAATGTACAGATGTTCTGCTTGTGTGGCCTCCATCATGTCGTCTTCTCTTCACAGTCGGGGTGCTGCAGTCCCGCTTATCTGCACCCTCAATCCTGAAGCAGAAGGACTCCCTGCTCCACACGCAGAGCCCCAAACCCTCCCTGTCCTCTGTAGCCTGGCCCACCCTGGGGCCCCTCTCCTCTGCCTTCATGATGCCACCTCCGGTCCCTGAGACACAACTGAAGACTGTGGGGACCCGCCAGCAGCAGCGGCTCGTGTCACGGGAGAAGTCTGTAGCCGCCAGTAAGGGCAAGCTGCTCATAGACATGGCTCTGTTCATGGGCCGCTCGTTCTGTGTCGGCTGGGGCCCCAACTGGACCCTGGCCCATAGCGGAGACTTCCTGAGCGGGTCTAAAGAGAGGGAGCAGGAAGCCGACATGGAGGCCATGGATTATGGATTCCTGCCAAAACCGGTGTCCGCTAAATCGTAAGTGACTGGGCGACATGTGGAAGCCATTGTGATTGTTATCCAGCTACAGATCAGTCACCCTGGTTATATCTCACGCAGTCTGACGGAGACCCCCTTTAAGGTTCACTTGGAGAAGCTGAGTCTGGAGCAGAAGAGTAAGGATCTGCAGTCCTACCTGATGCCCCTAGAAATCGCCCTAAAGAACAGCACGGTGCAGATCGCCCACTGCCCGCGCCTCATGCCCAACCCTGGGAACTCCGCCATCCATGACTACGCCGGGTGGGCCAGCGACTTCTGCCAGGAGTCGTCACAAGTGGAGTGTAAGTGCCTGGTGGTCCGCCCGCTACTCTCTCGCTCTTCTCATCTGTTTCTCACGCTCCTCCTCTGCTTCTCTTACAGCGGTGGTCAAGCAGTGGTGTCTCACGTGGACCCTGTGCAAGGCCCTGTGGGGGCGATTGCAGGAGCTGGAGACCGGACTGGATGAGACCAATGAATACGTGGAGCGGCTGCAGCGCCGGAGGGCCTTCTCTCATTGGCTGGCTGAGACTGCGGCGGAGCACATTGAGGAGGAGGTGGCCCTGCACCGCCACGAGCGGCCAGTGGAGGCAGTATTCAGCTTCCTGACTGGTTGTCGGATCAGCGAGGCCTGCCGGCTCGCACAGAAGTCAGGTAAGTGGCCATCTGCACGGCGTCAGATGGTGGAACTATGCGCTGCCGTGTGTGTGAGTACTAGACGTGTCCTCTTCCGGCAGGAGATCACCGCCTCGCCATGCTGCTGTCCCAGTTGGTCGGCAGTCAGCAGGTCGTGGAGCTCAATGTCATGCAGCTGGTGGACTGGAGGAACCTGCAGGTGGACACCTTCATCCAGGAGGAGAGGCTAAAAGTGTACGCCCTGTTATCTGCCACCCCGGTAAGTGCCCCCAGCCTAGTGCATGTATGGACGTGCCACTCTGGGCTGTTACACATATATTCACCATTATTCAGGTGTGGCAGTCGTCCGACAAGAAGAGTATTAACGTCTGCTCTCAGCTGGACTGGAAGCGCGCCCTGGCCGTCCATCTGTGGTACATGCTGCCGCCCACAGCCTCCATCTCCCAGGCCCTGCAGCAGTATGAGACCGCCTTTCAGGTAGGTTCCTGGTGCCCCCAGTCCTCCCAGCACCAGTCATTGTAGTAGTTACTGACCCCGTGTGCCTCCTTAATTAGGAGTCGGAGGAAGGCACACGATACGCAGCTTATCCGCTCCCCGCGTACTTAGAGGGTCACGGCCTCCGCCTGGAAGCCATCGACGCAGATGCCTCCTCTATCAAGAGAGACGTCTGCTTCCACCTACTGAAGCTCTACAGTGACAGGTACATGCTCATAGTTACCGAAGTGTTACCCCCCCCCCCCCCCCCTCCGAGGCTGGGCCCCTGGGATCCTGTGTCCTCTGATAGCAGGTTCATCATATCTTCACTCTATATACCATCTTCCTGCAGATGTTATGATCTTCGGCAGCTCTTGGACCCCCGGAGTGTGACCTCGGACCCCCTGGACTATCGCCTGAGCTGGCATCTCTGGATGGTCCTGCAGGCTCTAAACTACACGCATCTTTCTGAGCAGAGCCAGGGGCTGCTCCATTCCAGCTACGCCGAGCAGCTGGAGAACGTGGGGCTGTGGGAGTGGGCCGTATTCGTCATACTACACACCCCAGATGACAGGTAAGACCCCTGCTTGCTGACACTTTATGTACGTGGAACGTGGCCGCACTAATCTCTCTGAGGTCTAATGACTGTGAAACCCCCCAATTCTCTCGTTAGTATTCGGGAGACGTCTGTGCGGGAGCTCCTGAACAGACACTGCGCTCTGCGGGAGACCCCAGACACCTTGGCCAAGGAGAAGTTCCTGAGAGAGAAGCTCTGCCTCCCCCCAGAATGGATCTACCAGGCCAAAGCCATCCGTGCCCGCAGGGACGGAGACCACCACAGGGAGGCGCTGTACTTGTTACGAGCCGGACACTGGAACCAGTGCCACAAGCTCGTGTGCCGCCACCTGGCCTCAGGTAATGCTCATCAAAACAGATGTGTCCTTAAAGGGATCCCGCAGCAGCTTTATGATGACCGTGATCCCTTTAAATCATGGGTTGCAGCCACCACAATAATATCTGGATCCCCCTGATAGATGGCGCAGCAGGTGGAGTTGTCTATTCTGACTGCTCCCCAATCTCTGACCAGAGCCACATAACACAACACTGACCTCCCCCCTGACTCTTTCAGACGCCATCATCAACGAGAACTATTCGTACCTGCGCAGCTTCCTGGACGAGCTGTCCCGGCCCGAGAACTGTGTGCACATCCAGGGCTGGGACACTGCAGGACAGGTGTACCTGGACTACATCGGCATCATTGAGATGCTGGACCGCATCCGACAGGTGAGACTCCTGCACTCCTGTAAGAAAATAGACTTGGGGCTCCGTCCAGTGATGTAAAAATCCAAACACTTGTGACGTTTCGGTCTGAACAGACTGATTGCAGGGTGTGAACAGTAAACGGAATCGGCTATGTGGTGCCAGGCGATGGGTAGGGCAGTAAGTTCTGCCAGGGGGAATAGCCCCTGCACTCACTCAGGGGCAGGAGACCCTAAGCCACACACGTTAGTGAGTAGTCTGCCCACCACCACACGCTGCACAGTCCTTGCATTATGGCAAATTATGATGCATGGAGTCGGCCGGGCTGTAATGACTGTTTATTGCTGGCAGTTGAGTCCTTGCATCATATTTGTATGCAAGGGATTTTTCCTGTGCAGGATGTTCAGTGCGAGGGGCAGGACAGACATATGAATCGTGTGTATAAAGCAAGGTATCAGCGCTGCTGTGAGAGGGGGGAGGGAGCTCTCCAGGGGTCGGAGTTACTCATGATAGTCGAAATAATGTAATAACCTTTTGACCTTTTTTGTAGAATGAATCTTCTGGCTGTGAACTTGAAAGATTGCACACGAAAGTGACGTCCGTCTGCAACCGTGTCGATCAGATCCACTGCTACAACTCCAAAGATAGACTAGCGCAGTCCGGTGAGTGGGGGAGACGAGTATACATGTCACTGATGGCTGGTTGTGGGTGTGGTGTGTTGTCAGCGCTCCTCTGGGGTGGAGTTTAGGAGAAAGCCACGCCCTTTTCTTTAAAGTCATAATATTTTTTTTTCACAGAAATGGCGAAGCGCGTCGCCAACATCCTTCGCGTTGTCCTACGTTTACAGCACTCCCCTGAATCCGAGGACTCTGACCTCCAGCGCGTCCCCCTCAGACTGCTGGCCCCCCACATCGGACGCCTGCCAATGCCCGAGGACTACGCCCTGGAGGAGCTGCACAGCCTCACCCAGTCCTATCTACGAGAACTCACCGTAGGCGGACAGTAGACTTTTTACACATGTAGGTAACATGGCCGACACTTCTCTCGCTTCCTCCGGAGCCGCCATGTGGACTCCTGACAAGGGGGAGGGGCTGAAATACACATTTCTACTTCCACTGGTTTTGTATGGAGTCTTCATATGTACAAAGTCAGCTCCTCGGGGGCGGGGATTATCCTCTATTACTTGGCCGTTGTATTGTGCATCCTCAGTCCCCAGGGCCTGCACATTTTTATCAGTTTTTCTGCACCAGGGGTGTGGCTGCCCTCAGGCTCCGCCCTCCGCTCCCCTTCCTGCAGGTGGAGCATAAGGAATTCATTCTGTAACGAGATTCCCTGAGCGGCGGCCTGTGCCCGAGTGTCAGTGATGTGCCCCCTGCTGGCCGTGAGAGTGAGTGCAGGGCTTGTACCCCGCGCTCTTGTATCAGAGTCTGCATGATGACGATGTGGTTTTTATTCAGAGCTTATACAGATGCGGAAGAGGAATAAATATTGGATATGTTTTTTGTTTTTTGAGATATTTTTAATAAAACCTTTACAAGTTGTATCTGTGACTAGTTGTGACCTGCTCCTGAAGTGCTCTGTGCTGCTGCCGTACCGCGCAGGATGGGATTAGATACATGGCTCAGCAGATGGTACTGCACATGATTAGATACCCGCCCTCTGAGCTGACACTCTATCGCACCTCTTGTGCTCACACTACGGGTGGGTGAGGATGTCACCCAGCACTTCCTCCTCTGTAGGTGCAGTTTCGGGAGGGGTAACCGCCGTGTACTTGTACCCAGCGCTCGCACTTATAATACTCCTCCTACCATTCGTGAGGACCAGACGACGGCCGACCCCCAGACGCTGCTGCGATGTATAAAAGTCAAGTGTTTGGAGAGAAAGAAAAAGAAAAAAAAAAAATTTTTTAAATACAATTTTTCAAGTGGGGCGGGTGCTGTCCTTGTATAGATGACATATAGCGGTGGTCCTATGGTAACGGCACCATAAGATGACTGATATCAGTGATGTGTATACAGAGACCTGCAGGGAGGATGCACATAACCAGGAGCCCCTGCAGACTCTGTGCTCAGTATGGGCTGCACTGGCCTTGTCTGTACACACTAGACATGACTAATACATCCTGCAGGGAGGATGCACATAACCTCTGCTCCAGGAGCCCCTGCAGACTCTGTGCTCAGTATGGGCTGCTCTGGCCTTGTCTGTACACACTAGACATGACTAATACATCCTGCAGGGAGGATGCACATAACCTCTGCTCCAGGAGCCCCTGCAGACTCTGTGCTCAGTATGGGCTGCTCTGGCCTTGTCTGTACACACTAGACATGACTAATACATCCTGCAGGGAGGATGCACATAACCTCTGCTCCAGGAGCCCCTGCAGTTCTGTGCTCAGTATGGGCTGCACTGGCCTTGTCTGTACACACTAGACATGACTAATACATCCTGCAGGGAGGATGCACATAACCAGGAGCCCCTGCAGTTCTGTGCTCAGTATGGGCTGCACTGGCCTTGTCTGTACACACTAGACATGACTAATACATCCTGCAGGGAGGATGCACATAACCAGGAGCCCCTGCAGTTCTGTGCTCAGTATGGGCTGCACTGGCCTTGTCTGTACACACTAGACATGACTAATACATCCTGCAGGGAGGATGCACATAACCAGGAGCCCCTGCAGTTCTGTGCTCAGTATGGGCTGCACTGGCCTTGTCTGTACACACTAGACATGACTAATACATCCTGCAGGGAGGATGCACATAACCTCTGCTCCAGGAGCCCCTGCAGACTCTGTGCTCAGTATGGGCTGCTCTGGCCTTGTCTGTACACACTAGACATGACTAATACATCCTGCAGGGAGGATGCACATAACCTCTGCTCCAGGAGCCCCTGCAGTTCTGTGCTCAGTATGGGCTGCACTGGCCTTGTCTGTACACACTAGACATGACTAATACATCCTGCAGGGAGGATGCACATAACCTCTGCTCCAGGAGCCCCTGCAGTTCTGTGCTCAGTATGGGCTGCACTGGCCTTGTCTGTACACACTAGACATGACTAATACATCCTGCAGGGAGGATGCACATAACCTCTGCTCCAGGAGCCCCTGCAGTACTGTGCTCAGTATGGGCTGCTCTGGCCTTGTCTGTACACACTAGACATGACTAATACATCCTGCAGGGAGGATGCACATAACCTCTGCTCCAGGAGCCCCTGCAGTACTGTGCTCAGTATGGGCTGCACTGGCCTTGTCTGTACACACTAGACATGACTAATACATCCTGCAGGGAGTGTAGTTTCCCTCCTGCACAGACCAAGCAATGCCTAGTAGTTATCCTGTACACACCAGACATGGATATCACACTGCCTACAGGATCTACTCGCCATGCCTGATCTGTACATGGATACTACTCCCTGCAGGGATCCATTGGCCATGTCTGGTCTGTACAGGATGGATACTAGGCTCCCTCTGGGATCCATTAGCCATGTCTGGTCTGTACAGGATGGCTACTACGCTCTGTGGGATCCATTGGCCATATCTGGTATGTACAGGATGGACACGAAGCTCCCTGTGGGATCCATTAGCCATGTCTGGTCTGTACAGGATGGATACTATGCGCTCTGTGGGATCTACTAGCCATGCCTGGTCTTCACAGGATGGATACTACACTCCCTGCAGGGATCCATTAGCCATGCCTGGTCTGCACAGGATGGATACGAAGCACCCTGTGGGATCCATTGGCCATGTCTGGTCTGTACAGGATGGCTAATGGATGCTACAAGGAGTGTAGTATCCATCCTGTACAGACCAGACATGGCTAATGGATGCCACAAGGAGTGTAGTATCCATCCTGTACAGACCAGACATGGCTAATGGATCCCACATGGAGCATAGAATCCACCTGTACAGACCAGACATGGATACTACACTCCTTGCGGCATCCATTAGCCATGTCTGGTCTGTACAGGATGGATACTACACTCCCTGCAGGGATCCATTGGCCATCTCTGGTCTGTACAGGATACTGCACTCTCTGTGGGATCCATTGGCCATCTCTGGTCTGTATAGGATGGATACTGCACTCGCTGCCTGGATCCATTAGCCATGTCTGGTCTGTACAGGATATTGCACTCTCTGTGGGATCCTTTAGCCATCTCTGGTCTGTATAGGATACTGCACTCTCTGTGGGATCCTTTAGCCATCTCTGGTCTGTACAGGATATTGCACTCTCTGTGGGATCCATTAGCCATCTCTGGTCTGTACAGGATACTGCACTCTCTGTGGGATCCATTGGCCATCTCTGGTCTGTATAGGATGGATACTGCACTCGCTGCCTGGATCCATTAGCCATGTCTGGTGTGTACAGGATACTACACTCCCTGCGGGGTCCATACTGTTGGGCTTTCCTACCCCATTGTGATGAATTATCACATGAACTATGGCATGTGCAACACCCCTGCCAATGCATAGTCAGGCTGGTAGTTGTGAATAGTGCCCCCTCCAGGTCAGGAGCTGTTAGCGAGACTGATCTCCTCCTATAGGAAGGTTCTAGCACCCGGGCATTGTGTAATTGCAGCTGTAGATACTGCCTGGCAAGGCAATAGTTAACCATGTGAATGTTGTTAGCCAATGATCTGCTTAGTAATTGCTGTAAGGAAGGAGTAATCTGGTTGGATCATCCACCTGAGCTGGACACCCCTAGGTGATATAAACCTTGGGGGTGGAAGGTTCTGGTCTTTCCCCTGAGGTCTCTCCTCAGCACATGGCCTGCAGACCTCCATCACCAGGTATCTGCCTCCCCTGCTGCTGTAGCAGCCCCCATCCTCCTGAGGATCACATCCCACCCGCTGTCTCCTTCCAGAAGAAGTTTGATGTTTAGGCTGTTATGCCATTGGAAGTTGAATGAAGAACAGTGAGTTGATTTGCACAACGTTGCCTCTGTCTGATCCCTGGATACGGCTGTTACCACCATGGGCTCCCCATTCATCTACCAGGGCCTTATCTTACAGACACTCAGGAGTTCCCCCAGGGAGATTCATAGGACCATATTTCTTGCACACACCACCTGCTGGAGAGCTGTCAGGCTGTAGGACAGCCCTCCGGTCCCCATACCAAGCACCGGGACCACACAGTGCCCTAGGCCACAACCGCCAGCCACTCCGGTATTCTGGGCCCCGTCTGCCTCCAGGCCCCAAGAAAAGGCTACGCCCCGGTGGGGGATGTTGCAGATGCTTTATACGAGTGTAGACAAACCATGATCTGATCCCAGTAGCTGAGGATGGAAGGGGGGGGGGGGGGGGTGCTGCTGCTGAGCTGACAGGTTTAACCCCCTCAGTCGCTGCCTCCCATACATAGGGTGACCCCTGGCACTGTGCCGGCTTCCTGGTTGAACAGACCCGATTGTTTGCTGCCCGACATTCCAGGCGCAGCAGCGAGACCCCACACCCTGGGCCTGGTGCCCCCCGGCTAACAGAGCATGGACCCCCATGAATAGGAAGCTGTGTGTGATGTGCAGGATGGCGGCCTGGCACCAGAACAGAGGGCAAACTGCAGCACACAGGACCCTCTGTGCAGAGACCCGGGGAGTGCCAGGCCAAATCCTACATCACTGGTCCTACAGAAGTCTGGGCTGTGCGGAGCCGCAGAGGGGCGTCCGGGGGTGTGTGTGTGCGGAGCCCCAGAGGGGCGTCCGGGGGTGTGTGTGTGCGGAGCCACAGAGGGGCGCCCGGGGGTGTGTGTGTGCGGAGCCGCAGAGGGGCCTCCGATGGCGTGTGTGTGCGGAGCCGCAGAGGGGCCTCCGATGGCGTGTGTGTGCGGAGCCGCAGAGGGGCGTCCGGGGGCGTGTGTGCGGAGCCGCAGAGGGGAGTGTATGTGCGTGCACGGAGCTGCAGAGGGGCGTCCGGGGGCGTGTGTGCGGAGCCGCAGAGGGGCGTCCGGGGGCGTGTGTGCGGAGCCGCAGAGTGGCCTCCGGGGGCGTGTGTGCGGAGCCGCAGAGGGGCCTCCGGGGGCGTGTGTGCGGAGCCGCAGAGGGGCCTCCGGGGGCGTGTGTGCGGAGCCGCAGAGGGGCCTCAGGGGGCGTGTGTGCGGAGCCGCAGAGGGGCCTCCGGGGGCGTGCGTGCGGAGCCGCAGAGGGGCCTCCGGGGGCGTGTGTGTGCGCGCGCGGAGCCGCAGAGGGGCGTCCGGGGGCGTGTGTGCGGAGCCGCAGAGGGGCGTCCGGGGGCGTGTGTGCGGAGCCGCAGAGTGGCGTCCGGGGGCGTGTGTGCGGAGCCGCAGAGTGGCGTGTGTGTGTGTGTGTGCGGAGCCGCAGAGGGGCGTGTGTGTGCGCGCGCGGAGCTGCAGAGGGGCGTCCGGGGGCGTGTGTGCGGAGCCGCAGAGGGGCGTCCGGGGGCGTGTGTGCGGAGCCGCAGAGGGGCGTGTGTGTGCGCGCGCGGAGCTGCAGAGGGGCGTCCAGGGGCGTGTGTGCGGAGCCGCAGAGGGGCGTCCGGGGGCGTGTGTGCGGAGCCGCAGAGGGGCGTGTGTGTGCGCGCGCGGAGCTGCAGAGGGGCGGCCGTGGTGTATGCATGTGTGGAGCCTGTGGATCCTGACTGTGGGCCAGAACCAGCCACTCCGGACCATTTGTCACAATCGCCTGGATCATGACAACTACCACCCTCCCACCCACATTCTGTTCCCTGTGAAGCCCCTCCAGGACCCCCAGTGTCTCCCACTATGTGGATGGTCCAGTGAGAGCTCAAGGATTGCGCCCACCTACCGTCCGAGTCCCAGTGTGGTGGTCTGGGCTCGCAGACCACCCTGTCGGTTGGTTTTGCAAACCTGGGACACCAGAATTACTCTAGACCATCAGGGATGTTATCATTAACCCCTTCAATGTCCTTAATCCTTAATGGTAAAATGACCTCACGTGAGACCCTTCATTACTCCAGGCCACCAGGGACCTTGGCAAAGCTCTTTTAATCTCTTAGTCCACCCTGTTGGTTGGTATTTATCAATTACCGGATCCCCGCTGGTGAATATTAGTGAGGACACAATCGGGTTCCCCTGAGTAGGAAGATTTTGCGGGCCTGGAGCCGGAGCTACAACAATGATCCAGATCTGCCTGGACCTTCCCATTCCTCCTGGAGTCTCCGGCAGCGCTGAGCGAGTCCTGGACATCCATGAAGACGCTTGTGTCCCCTCTGGTGATGCCCGGTGCCCACAGAGACTCCCCTAGGACGTATTAGACTACTCTAGACCACCAGGGATGTTACCCCTCAGTCCATCCGGACCACCAGGGATGTTATCATCCCCTTCACTACCTGCTGAAACTCTGATCTATGTATGTACTGTATGTAACGGTTCTGGTATCGGTTCTGTTGAATGTACGATGTGGGTCTCTTATCATCCATGAGTGACGCCCCCAGATGTTTGTGGCTCCAGGGGTTAATGAGACCCCGATCTCTGCAGCCGCCTCCATCTATAGGACATTTGTTGTGAGGTCGGATGAGGCGGCAGCGCACACAATGAGGACAGTGTCACCCGGGGACAGGACAGTCACAGCGAGGACGTGATGACACCAGCCCGCCAGGGCACACATTTACATCTGAATAACCCCCTGCAGATGGCACCGAGGCCCAAGGACTCCTGCTGGCACCAAGCCTGGGGTGACGCCGAGACACAGGGGGGGCCTCAGCTGCTGCAGAACCTCATCATACACACCTCAGCTGCTGCAGAACCTCATCATACACACCTCAGCTGCTGCAGAACCTCATCATACACACCTCAGCTGCTGCAGAACCCCATCATACACACCTCAGCTGCTGCAGAACCTCATCATACACACCTCAGCTGCTGCAGAACCCCATCATACACACCTCAGCTGCTGCAGAACCCCATCATACACACCTCAGCTGCTGCAGAACCTCATCATACACACCTCAGCTGCTGCAGAACCTCATCATACACACCTCAGCTGCTGCAGAACCTCATCATACACACCTCAGCTGCTGCACAACCCCATTACTCACACCTCAGCTGCTGCAGAACCGCATGATACACACCTCAGCTGCTGCAGAACCTCATCATACACACCTCAGCTGCTGCAGAACAGCATGATACACACACCTCAGCTGCTGCAGAACCTCATCATACACACACCTCAGCTGCTGCAGAACCTCATCCTGCACACCTCAGCTGCTGCAGAACCTCATCATACACACCTCAGCTGCTGCAGAACCTCATCATACACACCTCAGCTGCTGCAGAACCTCATCATACACATCTCAGCTACTGCAGAACCTCATCATACACACCTCAGCTGCTGCAGAACCTCATCATACACACCTCAGCTGCTGCAATGGTTTGTCCCCTGTGCAGGTTATAGCCGGGTCTTCAGGACGGACGGGAGCAGTGAACAATGTTGTGACCCGAGATGTTTCTTATTCCTTTATTCAACTTAAAAAGCGCAGAAAATTATAGAGAATTCAGCAGGAAAGTAAAAATTATATTATAATGAGCTGTGGGCGGAGCCTCCTCGGGTAAGAGCAGGGGACCCCAAAGCATCAATGGGCACAGGGACCCCAAAGAGCTGCAAAACCTTCTGATTCACTACTCCTGGAGGTGGTCCTGTCCCAGCTGCAGGGGAGATCCAGGATGTGGACTACTACAGGACTGGTCAGAGGACAACCCACCAGGAGCAGGACCGGGGGTAATGGCTGAACCCACCAGGAGCAGGACCGGGGGTAATGGCTGAACCCACCAGGAGCAGGACTAGAGCTGAGATGATCACATCTGTAGGACATCACATGATGTCATAGAGCAGACCCATGGATGTAGACAACCAAGCTCTAGTAGATCAGCTGGACATCCATGGTGCATTGGGCATCTCCAGGCTGCTGAGCACAACCATTTTTGGCGTCTACAGTAACCAACAATGGTCCATTATTTGGGGCTGCAAATATCAAGCGATCGCTAACCCAAAGAACATGATGTTTTCTCCAGTCATCAAGTCCTCACATCCATAACTGGCCGGTTACGGGACAGAGCAGATCAATACCCGACCATTAATATCCTGAGGACAGGCCAAGACCGACTGCAGGCCACAGGACATCAACCCAATGGAAGGAAATAAGGACAATGTCTTCCAGGTCTCCTGTTCTTTTATGGTCGTCATGACCTTCGATGACCACAGGCCATTAAATGTCTGCACTCTAGACTTCTACAGTAGTCACCAGGCTGACCAGGATGACCAGTTGATCCATCACCTTTATCTTCAGTCATTGTGTAGGCACAAGGTCCTCTGGAGGTCCACCATGTCTGGGAGGCTTGGAAAAGACTTTTAGTAGAAGCTCCTTGGTAAAACGAGAGTTGATCATAAAGTTGTTGGGGGCTTATCTCATAGGACCAAGTGTTGGACTCTGACGCACGGTCTGTCAGACCAAAGAGCATTTGTCAGATGACGGGTTCCTTCAGGGACCTTCATAGCCACAACTGGTAAGAAGCAGAAAAACTCATCGCAAGCTCAAGGCTAGGAAACACAAAGACAGCAAAGGTTCTCGTGGTGAGCTCCAAAATCCTCACAGTATCGTATCTTCAGACAACATGACGCAGACGTCCACCATGTCCACCATGTCCACCATGTCCACCATCTACTCAGTCTTTAGATGGTGAGGATCTAATGGGGTTTGTATCACAATAATAAGCATGGGTTCTTCTTCTTGACTGGGTTTGGGTTGAAGACGGCTCTCACCGACTCACTGAAGACTTCCTTGATACCTTCCTGATTCAAGGCCGAGCACTCCATGTACTTTATGGCGTGGATATGTTTGGACAGATTAACCCCTTGCTGGTGGGTGATTGGCGCCTGGTTCTGCTCCTTCAATTTTTTGATGACGTCTTGGTTGTTTCTTAGATCTTTCTTGGTTCCCACCAGAAGGATGGGTACATTGGGGCAGTGGTGTCCCACCTCTGGGTACCACTTATGCTTGACATTCTCGTAGGATGGAGGACTAGCGATGGAGAAGCAAATGATGAAGACATTGGTCTGCGGGTAAGAGAGTGTCCTTAGCCGGTCATATTCTTCTTGTCCTGCCGTGTCCCATAGATTTAAACTAACAGTCCGTCCATCGACCGTGCTCTGAGCGCTGTAGTTGTCGAAGACGGTGGGGATGTACTCCTTGGGGAAGGCGTTGGTTGTGTAGCAGATGAGGAGGCAGGTCTTCCCAACGGCTCCGTCACCGACCACCACACACTTTATGGTCTGCATCCTAAGGCTGTGGTCAATGTTAGTAATCTGGAAAACAGAAGAGGACAATGTCAGCAGGTCTTCTCCTACACGTCCACAGTGACGTATCTCTTGTAGACATCACCCATGCCCCTGATGGACCCTTCCATCATTGATATAAAGTAACACCGGATATCTCGAGGGTCACGTTATAGTTAGAACCAGCCGTGGTCCACTCTATGGATGCCAAGCTGCACTACATGGTGTCTTCTGGTCCTTCTCTAGTTGTCTCTATACCCAAGCACTGGCCTAGTAAGTATATTGGCCGGTACCTTCTACCTACGTGCACCAGGCTCTGATATTCGAGGCACCACTGAGCTAGAAGAAGACAAACCTAAGAGGTCCAAGGGCCACAAGGGCCACAGGGAAACCCACCACCATGTAACGTCCTTGTGGTGTTGGTGAGTGTGGGACCTCTCCCTCCACCCTCCTCCCGCCTTTCCAGTAATGTTTGGTCAGTAAAGAAATGAAGGAAATTGGCCGCCCTCCTGCAGAACCAAAAAGGGGAACCATAACTCAAATTCCTCAAACCCAACCTTCTCCTTTTCTACCACCATGAGAAATGTGACTTCCTCCTACAGACGTGACCGTGACAATGGAGGCGCCACAAAGTCCTGGAGCAACGGCAGTCACTGGTGGAGGGAGGAAGGAGATCACGATGGCCGGGGCAAGTGGGAGGCAATCATGGAGACCAGGGGGTAACTAGTAATAAATGGTGGTGACCGGGGGGGGGGGGTGAGTAGGAAGGTAAGTAGTAGTGATTGATGGTGACCAGGTGGGGGTGAGTAGTAGTGAAAGACCGTGACTGGAAGATAAGTAGTAGTGATTGATGGTGACCAAGGGGGTAAGTAGTAGTGATTGATGGGGAGGTAAGTAGTAGTGAATAATGGTGACCAGGGAGGTAAGTAGCAGTTACTAGTGAATGATGGGGGGTAAGTAGTATTTAGTAGTGAATGATGGGGGGTAAGTAGTAGTGAATGATGGTGACCAGGGAGGGGGGGGGAGGTAAGTAGTAGTTAGTAGTGAATGATGGGGGGTAAGTAGTAGTGATTGATGGTGACCAGGGGGGGGGGGTGTAGGGAGGTAAGTAGTAGTTACTAGTGAATGATGAGGGGTAAGTAGTAGTGAATGATGGTGACCGGGGCGAGGGAAGGTAAGTAGTAGTTAGTAGTGAATGATGGGGGGTAAGTAGTAGTGATTGATGGTGACCAGGGAGGGCGGGGCGAGGTAAGTAGTAGGGATTCATGAGTCTATAATTTCTAGCAGGAGCCACAGTTGACGTATTTGTTCGGGCCCTTTGTCTTGCAGCTTGGTGTGTGACTAGAGCACATCAGTGTCTCGATGCTTGTGTAGTATCTGATGGAGGATCTGACGGGCGGATGTGGCGCTTCCTGAGGCGTCATGTGAGACCCCGGGACCCCCCGCTACCGAGACTCGGGGGCTTCTAGACAAGATCCGGGGGAGAAGAAGATCCCGAAACCTCCAGACAGGACACAAACTCCAAAAATATTCCACACAGGAAGCCGAGTCTCCTCTAGAGCCAGGACTCCCAGGAATGGTGGGAGGAGCCTCTTCTTCTAAGATCACTGCTGTCAGTCAGTGAATGGATCCCGACCTGATACTCCCATTGTCTATAATGATACATTGTAACAAACTCTCAGCAGAAAGGAGATGTTTGCTCTCCACTGGTTTGAAAAACTGGATACAAGTGTAACAAACCCGCAGCTCAGAGAAGTGCAGGGAAAGTTTTCTGCAGTCATTTTCTTAAAAAGATTTTTTGTATGAAATTGGAAAATCCGGATTAAAAGTTGTAACATAAAATTCTGCACATAAGATTCACAGTGTAATGTCTGTATGTCCCACAATGCAATGCAAGCAGTGCCGACACTTGGCCAGCAGGAGGCAGCAGCTGAAAATAAAAGAATTGTGAGTGCAGCTCCGGATGTGACTGTAGTGTAATACTGCTGTGCAGAATAGTGAGCGCAGCTCCGGATGTGACTGTAGTGTAATACTGCTGTGCAGAATAGTGAGTGCAGCTCCGGATGTGACTGTAGTGTAATACTGCTGTGCAGAATAGTGAGTGCAGCTCCAGATGTGACTGTAGTGTAATACTGCTGTGCAGAATAGTGAGTGCAGCTCCAGATGTGACTGTAGTGTAATACTGCTGTGCAGAATAGTGAGTGCAGCTCTGGATGTGACTGTAGTGTAATACTGCTATGAAGAATAGTGAGTGCAGCTCTGGATGTGACTGTAGTGTAATACTGCTGTGCAGAATAGTGAGCGCAGCTCCGGATGTGACTGTAGTGTAATACTGCTGTGCAGAATAGTGAGTGCAGCTCCAGATGTGACTGTAGTGTAATACTGCTGTGCAGAATAGTGAGCGCAGCTCTGGATGTGACTGTAGTGTAATACTGCTATGAAGAATAGTGAGTGCAGCTCTAGATGTGACTGTAGTGTAACACTGCTGTGCAGAATAGTGAGCGCAGCTCCGGATGTGACTGTAGTGTAATACTGCTGTGCAGAATAGTGAGCGCAGCTCCGGATGTGACTGTAGTGTAATACTGCTGTGCAGAATAGTGAGCGCAGCTCCGGATGTGACTGTAGTGTAATACTGCTGTGCAGAATAGTGAGTGCAGCTCCAGATGTGACTGTAGTGTAATACTGCTGTGCAGAATAGTGAGTGCAGCTCTGGATGTGACTGTAGTGTAATACTGCTATGAAGAATAGTGAGTGCAGCTCTGGATGTGACTGTAGTGTAATACTGCTGTGCAGAATAGTGAGCGCAGCTCCGGATGTGACTGTAGTGTAATACTGCTGTGCAGAATAGTGAGCGCAGCTCCGGATATGACTGTAGTGTAATACTGCTGTGCAGAATAGTGAGCGGAGCTCCGGATGTGACTGTAGTGTAATACTGCTGTGCAGAATAGTGAGTGCAGCTCCAGATGTGACCGTAGTGTAATACTGCTGTGCAGAATAGTGAGTGCAGCTCTGGATGTGACTGTAGTGTAATACTGCTATGAAGAATAGTGAGTGCAGCTCTGGATGTGACTGTAGTGTAATACTGCTGTGCAGAATAGTGAGCGCAGCTCCGGATGTGACTGTAGTGTAATACTGCTGTGCAGAATAGTGAGTGCAGCTCCAGATGTGACTGTAGTGTAATACTGCTGTGCAGAATAGTGAGCGCAGCTCTGGATGTGACTGTAGTGTAATACTGCTATGAAGAATAGTGAGTGCAGCTCTGGATGTGACTGTAGTGTAATACTGCTGTGCAGAATAGTGAGCGCAGCTCCGGATGTGACTGTAGTGTAATACTGCTGTGCAGAATAGTGAGCGCAGCTCCGGATGTGACTGTAGTGTAATACTGCTGTGCAGAATAGTGAGTGCAGCTCCAGATGTGACTGTAGTGTAATACTGCTGTGCAGAATAGTGAGTGCAGCTCTGGATGTGACTGTAGTGTAATACTGCTGTGCAGAATAGTGAGTGCAGCTCTGGATGTGACTGTAGTGTAATACTGCTGTGCAGAATAGTGAGCGCAGCTCCGGATGTGACTGTAGTGTAATACTGCTGTGCAGAATAGTGAGTGCAGCTCCAGATGTGACTGTAGTGTAATACTGCTGTGCAGAATAGTGAGCGCAGCTCTGGATGTGACTGTAGTGTAATACTGCTATGAAGAATAGTGAGTGCAGCTCTGGATGTGACTGTAGTGTAATACTGCTGTGCAGAATAGTGAGCGCAGCTCCGGATGTGACTGTAGTGTAATACTGCTGTGCAGAATAGTGAGTGCAGCTCCAGATGTGACTGTAGTGTAATACTGCTGTGCAGAATAGTGAGCGCAGCTCTGGATGTGACTGTAGTGTAATACTGCTATGAAGAATAGTAAATGCAACTCTGGATGTGATTGTAGTGTAATACTGCTGTGCAGAATAGTGAGCGCAGCTCCGGATGTGACTGTAGTGTAATACTGCTGTGCAGAATAGTGAGTGCAGCTCCAGATGTGACTGTAGTGTAATACTGCTGTGCAGAATAGTGAGTGCAGCTCTGGATGTGACTGTAGTGTAATACTGCTGTGCAGAATAGTGAGCGCAGCTCCGGATGTGACTGTAGTGTAATACTGCTGTGCAGAATAGTGAGTGCAGCTCCAGATGTGACTGTAGTGTAATACTGCTGTGCAGAATAGTGAATGCAGCTCCAGAAGTGACTGTAGTGTAATACTGCTATGAAGAATTGTGAGTGCAGCTCTGGATGTGACTGTAGTGTAATACTGCTGTGCAGAATAGTGAGTGCAGCTCCAGAAGTGACTGTAGTGTAATACTGCTGTGCAGAATAGTGAGTGCAGCTTTACAGTTTTACACAAGCCGGAGAGAGGTCCATCTGGAGGTCATGTCTCCTCAGTGTCACTACAGAAGTTCTGTGAAGGCCTCAGAGCATTGGAGGACAACCTGAGCTGGTGGTGGGGTGGAGGGACCTGAGTATAACATGTGGCCTCCACACATACACAAGTGCTACTACCACCCTTACACCTCTGCTACTACTTCCTCATCATCACTTACACCAAGACTTAACCCCTCCATCACTGCAGACGAAGCAGAAAACAGGAGAACAAAACCCAACCCTCAACGCACACCAACTCCAACCCAAACTACACCTAACCCCCAACCATAACTTACCCACACAACTATCTACTATGACATCTCCAACCCAAACTACACTCAACCCCCGACCATAACTTACCCACACAACTATCTACTATGACATCTCCAACCCAAACTACACCTAACCCACTACCATAACTTACCCACACAACTATCTACTATGACATCTCCAACCCAAACTACACTCAACCCCCGACCATAACTTACCCACACAACTATCTACTATGACATCTCCATCCCAAACTACACCTAACCCCCAACCATAACTTACCCACACAACTATCTACTATGACATCTCCAACCCAAACTACACTCAACCCCCAACCATAACTTACCCACACAACTATCTACTATGACATCTCCAACCCAAACTACACTCAACCCCCAACCATAACTTACTCACACAACTATCTACTATGACATCTCCAAACCAAACTACACTCAACCCCCGACCATAACTTACCCACACAACTATCTACTATGCCATCTCCAACCCAAACTACACTCAACCCCCGACCATAACTTACCCACACAACTATCTACTATGACATCTCCAAACCAAACTACACTCAACCCACTACCATAACTTACCCACACAACTATCTACTATGCCATCTCCGACCCAAACTACACTCAACCCCCGACCATAACTTACCCACACAACTATCTACTATGACATCTCCGACCCAAACTACACTCAACCCCCGACCATAACTTACCCACACAACTATCTACTATGACATCTCCATCCCAAACTACACCTAACCCACTACCATAACTTACCCACACAACTATCTACTATGCCATCTCCGACCCAAACTACACTCAACCCCCGACCATAACTTACCCACACAACTATCTACTATGACATCTCCAACCCAAACTACACTCAACCCCCGACCATAACTTACCCACACAACTATCTACTATGACATCTCCAAACCAAACTACACTCAACCCCCGACCATAACTTACCCACACAACTATCTACTATGACATCTCCGACCCAAACTACACTCAACCCCGACCATAACTTACCCACACAACTATCTACTATGACATCTCCAACCCAAACTACACCTAACCCCCAACCATAACTTACCCACACAACTATCTACTATGACATCTCCAACCCAAACTACACCTAACCCACTACCATAACTTACCTACACAACTATCTACTATGCCATCTCCGACCCAAACTACACTCAACCCCCAACCATAACTTACCCACACAACTATCTACTATGACATCTCCATCCCAAACTACACTCAACCCCCGACCATAACTTACCCACACAACTATCTATTATGACATCTCCGACCCAAACTACACTCAACCCCTGACCATAACTTACCCACACAACTATCTACTATGACATCTCCAACCCAAACTACACCTAACCCCCGACCATAACTTACCCACACAACTATCTACTATGACATCTCCAACCCAAACTACACTCAACCCCCAACCATAACTTACCCACACAACTATCTACTATGACATCTCCAACCCAAACTACACCTAACCCCCAACCATAACTTACCCACACAACTATCTACTATGCCATCTCCGACCCAAACTACACTCAACCCCCGACCATAACTTACCCACACAACTATCTACTATGACATCTCCGACCCAAACTACACTCAACCCCCGACCATAACTTACCCACACAACTATCTACTATGACATCTCCAACCCAAACTACACTCAACCCCCAACCATAACTTACCCACACAACTATCTACTATGACATCTCCGACCCAAACTACACTCAACCCCCGACCATAACTTACCCACACAACTATCTACTATGACATCTCCAACCCAAACTACACTCAACCCCCGACCATAACTTACCTACACAACTATCTACTATGCCATCTCCAACCCAAACTACACCTAACCCACTACCATAACTTACCCACACAACTATCTACTATGACATCTCCATCCCAAACTACACTCAACCCCCGACCATAACTTACCCACACAACTATCTACTATGACATCTCCAAACCAAACTACACTCAACCCCCGACCATAACTTACCCACATAACTATCTACTATGACATCTCCAACCCAAACTACAGCTAACCCCCGACCATAACTTACCCACACAACTATCTACTATGACATCTCCGACCCAAACTACACTCAACCCCGACCATAACTTACCCACACAACTATCTACTATGACATCTCCAAACCAAACTACACTCAACCCCCGACCATAACTTACCCACACAACTATCTACTATGACATCTCCAAACCAAACTACACTCAACCCCCGACCATAACTTACCCACACAACTATCTACTATGACATCTCCGACCCAAACTACACTCAACCCCCGACCATAACTTACCCACACAACTATCTACTATGACATCTCCAAACCAAACTACACTCAACCCCCGACCATAACTTACCCACACAACTATCTACTATGACATCTCCGACCCAAACTACACTCAACCCCCGACCATAACTTACCCACACAACTATCTACTATGACATCTCCAAACCAAACTACACTCAACCCCCGACCATAACTTACCCACACAACTATCTACTATGACATCTCCGACCCAAACTACACTAAACCCCCAACCATAACTTACCCACACAACTATCTACTATGCCATCTCCATCCCAAACTACACCTAACCCCCGACCATAACTTACCCACACAACTATCTACTATGCCATCTCCAACCCAAACTACACTCAACCCCCGACCATAACTTACCTACACAACTATCTACTATGACATCTCCAACCCAAACTACACTCAACCCCCGACCATAACTTACCCACACAACTATCTACTATGACATCTCCAACCCAAACTACACTCAACCCCCGACCATAACTTACCCACACAACTATCTACTATGACATCTCCAACCCAAACTACAGCTAACCTCCGACCATAACTTACCCACACAACTATCTACTATGCCATCTCCAACCCAAACTACACTCAACCCCCGACCATAACTTACCCACACAACTATCTACTATGACATCTCCAACCCAAACTACACCTAACCCCCGACCATAACTTACCCACACAACTATCTACTATGCCATCTCCATCCCAAACTACACCTAACCCACTACCATAACTTACCCACACAACTATCTACTATGCCATCTCCAACCCAAACTACACCTAACACACTACCATAACTTACCCACACAACTATCTACTATGCCATCTCCAACCCAAACTACACCTTACCCCCGACCATAACTTACCCACACAACTATCTACTATGCCATCTCCAACCCAAACTACACTCAACCCCCGACCATAACTTACCCACACAACTATCTACTATGCCATCTCCAACCCAAACTACACCTAACACACTACCATAACTTACCCACACAACTATCTACTATGCCATCTCCAACCCAAACTACACCTTACCCCCGACCATAACTTACCCACACAACTATCTACTATGCCATCTCCAACCCAAACTACACTCAACCCCCGACCATAACTTACCCACACAACTATCTACTATGCCATCTCCAACCCAAACTACACCTAACCCACTACCATAACTTACCCACACAACTATCTACTATGCCATCTCCAACCCAAACTACACCTAACACACTACCATAACTTACCCACACAACTATCTACTATGCCATCTCCAACCCAAACTACACCTAACCCCCGACCATAACTTACCCACACAACTATCTACTATGCCATCTCCATCCCAAACTACACCTAACCCACTACCATAACTTACCCACACAACTATCTACTATGCCATCTCCAACCCAAACTACACCTAACACACTACCATAACTTACCCACACAACTATCTACTATGACATCTCCAACCCAAACTACACCTTACCCCCGACCATAACTTACCCACACAACTATCTACTATGCCATCTCCAACCCAAACTACACTCAACCCCCAACCATAACTTACCCACACAACTATCTACTATGCCATCTCCAACCCAATCTACACTCAACCCCCGACCATAACTTACCCACACACCTATCTACTCTGAAATCTCCGACCCAAACTACACTCAACCCCGACCATAACTTACCCACACAACTATCTACTATGACATCTCCAACCCAAACTACACCTAACCCCCGACCATAACTTACCCACACAACTATCTACTATGACATCTCCAACCCAAACTACACTCAACCCCCGACCATAACTTACCTACACAACTATCTACTATGACATCTCCAACCCAAACTAAACTCAACCCCCAACCATAACTTACCCACACAACTATCTACTATGACATCTCCAACCCAAACTACACTCAACCCCCGACCATAACTTACCCACACAACTATCTACTATGACATCTCCAACCCAAACTACACCTAACCCACTACCATAACTTACCCACACAACTATCTACTATGACATCTCCAACCCAAACTACACTCAACCCCAACCATAACTTACCCACACAACTATCTACTATGACATCTCCAACCCAAACTACACCTAACCCACTACCATAACTTACCCACACAACTATCTACTATGACATCTCTAACCCAAACTACACTCAACCCCTGACCATAACTTACCCACACAACTATCTACTATGACATCTCCAACCCAAACTACACTCAACCCCCAACCATAACTTACCCACACAACTATCTACTATGACATCTCCATCCCAAACTACACCTAACCCCCGACCATAACTTACCCACACAACTATCTACTATGACATCTCCATCCCAAACTACACTCAACCCCCAACCATAACTTACCCACACAACTATCTACTATGACATCTCCAACCCAAACTACACTCAACCCCCAACCATAACTTACTCACACAACTATCTACTATGACATCTCCAACCCAAACTACACTCAACCCCCGACCATAACTTACCCACACAACTATCTACTATGACATCTCCATCCCAAACTACACTCAACCCCCAACCATAACTTACCCACACAACTATCTACTATGACATCTCCAACCCAAACTACACCTAACCCCCAACCATAACTTACCCACACAACTATCTACTATGCCATCTCCAAACCAAACTACACTCAACCCCCGACCATAACTTACCCACACAACTATCTACTATGACATCTCCAACCCAAACTACACTCAACCCCCAACCATAACTTACTCACACAACTATCTACTATGACATCTCCGACCCAAACTACACTCAACCCCCAACCATAACTTACCCACACAACTATCTACTATGACATCTCCAACCCAAACTACACTCAACCCCCAACCATAACTTACCCACACAACTATCTACTATGACATCTCCATCCCAAACTACACTCAACCCCCAACCATAACTTACCCACACAACTATCTACTATGACATCTCCAACCCAAACTACACTCAACCCCCGACCATAACTTACCCACACAACTATCTATTATGACATCTCCGACCCAAACTACACTCAACCCCCGACCATAACTTACCCACACAACTATCTACTATGACATCTCCCACCCAAACTACACTCAACACCCGACCATAACTTACCCACACAACTATCTACTATGACATCTCCCACCCAAACTACACCTATCCCCCGACCATAACTTACCCACACAACTATCAACTATGACATCTCCCACCCAAACTACACTCAACACCCGACCATAACTTACCCACACAACTATCTACTATGACATCTCCAACCCAAACTACACTCAACCCCCGACCATAACTTACCCACACAACTATCTACTATGACATCTCCAACCCAAACTACACTCAACCCCTGACCATAACTTACCCACACAACTATCTACTATGACATCTCCGACCCAAACTACACTCAACCCCCGACCATAACTTACCCACACAACTATCCACTATGACATCTCCATCCCAAACTACACTCAACCCCCGACCATAACTTACCCACACAACTATCCACTATGACATCTCCAACCCAAACTACACTCAACCCCGACCATAACTTACCCACACAACTATCTACTATGCCATCTCCATCCCAAACTACACCTAACCCCCGACCATAACTTACTCACTCAACTATCTACTATGACATCTCCATCCCAAACTACACTCAACCCCCGACCATAACTTACCCACACAACTATCTACTATGACATCTCCGACCCAAACTACACTCAACCCCCGACCATAACTTACCCACACAACTATCTACTATGACATCTCCGACCCAAACTACACTCAACCCCCGACCATAACTTACCCACACAACTATCTACTATGACATCTCCAACCCAAACTACACCTAACCCCCAACCATAACTTACCCACACAACTATCTACTATGCCATCTCCAAACCAAACTACACTCAACCCCCGACCATAACTTACCCACACAACTATCTACTATGACATCTCCAACCCAAACTACACTCAACCCCCAACCATAACTTACTCACACAACTATCTACTATGACATCTCCGACCCAAACTACACTCAACCCCCAACCATAACTTACCCACACAACTATCTACTATGACATCTCCAACCCAAACTACACTCAACCCTCGACCATAACTTACCCACACAACTATCTACTATGACATCTCCCACCCAAACTACACTCAACCCCCGACCATAACTTACCCACACAACTATCTACTATGACATCTCCAACCCAAACTACACCTAACCCCCAACCATAACTTACCCACACAACTATCTACTATGACATCTCCAACCCAAACTACACTCAACCCCCGACCATAACTTACCCACACAACTATCTACTATGACATCTCCAACCCAAACTACACCTAACCCACTACCATAACTTACCTACACAACTATCTACTATGCCATCTCCGACCCAAACTACACTCAACCCCCAACCATAACTTACCCACACAACTATCTACTATGACATCTCCATCCCAAACTACACTCAACCCCCGACCATAACTTACCCACACAACTATCTATTATGACATCTCCGACCCAAACTACACTCAACCCCTGACCATAACTTACCCACACAACTATCTACTATGACATCTCCAACCCAAACTACACCTAACCCCCGACCATAACTTACCCACACAACTATCTACTATGACATCTCCAACCCAAACTACACTCAACCCCCAACCATAACTTACCCACACAACTATCTACTATGACATCTCCAACCCAAACTACACCTAACCCCCAACCATAACTTACCCACACAACTATCTACTATGCCATCTCCGACCCAAACTACACTCAACCCCCGACCATAACTTACCCACACAACTATCTACTATGACATCTCCGACCCAAACTACACTCAACCCCCGACCATAACTTACCCACACAACTATCTACTATGACATCTCCAACCCAAACTACACTCAACCCCCAACCATAACTTACCCACACAACTATCTACTATGACATCTCCGACCCAAACTACACTCAACCCCCGACCATAACTTACCCACACAACTATCTACTATGACATCTCCAACCCAAACTACACTCAACCCCCGACCATAACTTACCTACACAACTATCTACTATGCCATCTCCAACCCAAACTACACCTAACCCACTACCATAACTTACCCACACAACTATCTACTATGACATCTCCATCCCAAACTACACTCAACCCCCGACCATAACTTACCCACACAACTATCTACTATGACATCTCCAAACCAAACTACACTCAACCCCCGACCATAACTTACCCACATAACTATCTACTATGACATCTCCAACCCAAACTACACTCAACCCCCAACCATAACTTACCCACACAACTATCTACTATGACATCTCCAACCCAAACTACACCTAACCCCCGACCATAACTTACCCACACAACTATCTACTATGCCATCTCCAACCCAAACTACACTCAACCCCCGACCATAACTTACCCACACAACTATCTACTATGACATCTCCAACCCAAACTACACCTAACCCCCGACCATAACTTACCCACACAACTATCTACTATGCCATCTCCAACCCAAACTACACTCAACCCCCAACCATAACTTACCCACACAACTATCTACTATGACATCTCCAACCCAAACTACACCTAACCTCCGACCATAACTTACCCACACAACTATCTACTATGCCATCTCCAACCCAAACTACACTCAACCCCCGACCATAACTTACCCACACAACTATCTACTATGACATCTCCAACCCAAACTACACCTAACCCCCGACCATAACTTACCCACACAACTATCTACTATGCCATCTCCATCCCAAACTACACCTAACCCACTACCATAACTTACCCACACAACTATCTACTATGCCATCTCCAACCCAAACTACACCTAACACACTACCATAACTTACCCACACAACTATCTACTATGACATCTCCAACCCAAACTACACCTTACCCCCGACCATAACTTACCCACACAACTATCTACTATGCCATCTCCAACGCAAACTACACTCAACCCCCAACCATAACTTACCCACACAACTATCTACTATGCCATCTCCAACCCAATCTACACTCAACCCCCGACCATAACTTACCCACACACCTATCTACTCTGAAATCTCCGACCCAAACTACACTCAACCCCGACCATAACTTACCCACACAACTATCTACTATGACATCTCCAACCCAAACTACACCTAACCCCCGACCATAACTTACCCACACAACTATCTACTATGACATCTCCAACCCAAACTACACTCAACCCCCGACCATAACTTACCTACACAACTATCTACTATGACATCTCCAACCCAAACTAAACTCAACCCCCAACCATAACTTACCCACACAACTATCTACTATGACATCTCCAACCCAAACTACACTCAACCCCCGACCATAACTTACCCACACAACTATCTACTATGACATCTCCAACCCAAACTACACCTAACCCACTACCATAACTTACCCACACAACTATCTACTATGACATCTCCAACCCAAACTACACTCAACCCCAACCATAACTTACCCACACAACTATCTACTATGACATCTCCAACCCAAACTACACCTAACCCACTACCATAACTTACCCACACAACTATCTACTATGACATCTCTAACCCAAACTACACTCAACCCCTGACCATAACTTACCCACACAACTATCTACTATGACATCTCCATCCCAAACTACACCTAACCCCCAACCATAACTTACCCACACAACTATCTACTATGACATCTCCAACCCAAACTACACTCAACCCCCAACCATAACTTACCCACACAACTATCTACTATGACATCTCCATCCCAAACTACACCTAACCCCCGACCATAACTTACCCACACAACTATCTACTATGACATCTCCATCCCAAACTACACTCAACCCCCAACCATAACTTACCCACACAACTATCTACTATGACATCTCCAACCCAAACTACACTCAACCCCCAACCATAACTTACTCACACAACTATCTACTATGACATCTCCAACCCAAACTACACTCAACCCCCGACCATAACTTACCCACACAACTATCTACTATGACATCTCCATCCCAAACTACACTCAACCCCCAACCATAACTTACCCACACAACTATCTACTATGACATCTCCAACCCAAACTACACCTAACCCCCAACCATAACTTACCCACACAACTATCTACTATGCCATCTCCAAACCAAACTACACTCAACCCCCGACCATAACTTACCCACACAACTATCTACTATGACATCTCCAACCCAAACTACACTCAACCCCCAACCATAACTTACTCACACAACTATCTACTATGACATCTCCGACCCAAACTACACTCAACCCCCAACCATAACTTACCCACACAACTATCTACTATGACATCTCCAACCCAAACTACACTCAACCCCCAACCATAACTTACCCACACAACTATCTACTATGACATCTCCATCCCAAACTACACTCAACCCCCAACCATAACTTACCCACACAACTATCTACTATGACATCTCCAACCCAAACTACACTCAACCCCCGACCATAACTTACCCACACAACTATCTATTATGACATCTCCGACCCAAACTACACTCAACCCCCGACCATAACTTACCCACACAACTATCTACTATGACATCTCCCACCCAAACTACACTCAACACCCGACCATAACTTACCCACACAACTATCTACTATGACATCTCCCACCCAAACTACACCTATCCCCCGACCATAACTTACCCACACAACTATCAACTATGACATCTCCCACCCAAACTACACTCAACACCCGACCATAACTTACCCACACAACTATCTACTATGACATCTCCAACCCAAACTACACTCAACCCCCGACCATAACTTACCCACACAACTATCTACTATGACATCTCCAACCCAAACTACACTCAACCCCTGACCATAACTTACCCACACAACTATCTACTATGACATCTCCGACCCAAACTACACTCAACCCCCGACCATAACTTACCCACACAACTATCCACTATGACATCTCCATCCCAAACTACACTCAACCCCCGACCATAACTTACCCACACAACTATCCACTATGACATCTCCAACCCAAACTACACTCAACCCCGACCATAACTTACCCACACAACTATCTACTATGCCATCTCCATCCCAAACTACACCTAACCCCCGACCATAACTTACTCACTCAACTATCTACTATGACATCTCCATCCCAAACTACACTCAACCCCCGACCATAACTTACCCACACAACTATCTACTATGACATCTCCGACCCAAACTACACTCAACCCCCGACCATAACTTACCCACACAACTATCTACTATGACATCTCCGACCCAAACTACACTCAACCCCCGACCATAACTTACCCACACAACTATCTACTATGACATCTCCAACCCAAACTACACCTAACCCCCAACCATAACTTACCCACACAACTATCTACTATGCCATCTCCAAACCAAACTACACTCAACCCCCGACCATAACTTACCCACACAACTATCTACTATGACATCTCCAACCCAAACTACACTCAACCCCCAACCATAACTTACTCACACAACTATCTACTATGACATCTCCGACCCAAACTACACTCAACCCCCAACCATAACTTACCCACACAACTATCTACTATGACATCTCCAACCCAAACTACACTCAACCCTCGACCATAACTTACCCACACAACTATCTACTATGACATCTCCCACCCAAACTACACTCAACCCCCGACCATAACTTACCCACACAACTATCTACTATGACATCTCCGACCCAAACTACACTCAACCCCCGACCATAACTTACCCACACAACTATCTACTATGACATCTCCAACCCAAACTACACTCAACCCCCAACCATAACTTACCCACACAACTATCTACTAAGACATCTCCAACCCAAACTACACTCAACCCCCGACCATAACTTACCCACACAACTATCTACTATGACATCTCCAACCCAAACTACACTCAACCCCCAACCATAACTTACCCACACAACTATCTACTATGACATCTCCAACCCAAACTACACTCAACCCCCAACCATAACTTACCCACACAACTATCCACTATGACATCTCCAACCCAAACTACACTCAACCCCCGACCATAACTTACCCACACAACTATCTACTATGACATCTCCAACCCAAACTACACTCAACCCCCGACCATAACTTACCCACACAACTATCTACTATGACATCTCCAACCCAAACTACACTCAACCCCCGACCATAACTTACCCACACAACTATCTACTATGACATCTCCAACCCAAACTACACTCAACCCCCGACCATAACTTACCCACACAACTATCTACTATGACATTTCCAACCCAAACTACACTCAACCCCCGACCATAACTTACCCACACAACTATCTACTATGACATCTCCAACCCAAACTACACTCAACCCCCGACCATAACTTACCCACACACCCATCTACTATGACATCTCCAACCCAAACTACACTCAACCCCCGACCATAACTTACCCACACAACTATCTACTATGACATCTCCAACCCAAACTACACCTAACCCCCAACCATAACTTACCCACACAACTATCTACTATGACATCTCCATCCCAAACTACACCTAACCCCCGACCATAACTTACCCACACAACTATCTACTATGACATCTCCAACCCAAACTACACTCAACACCCGACCATAACTTACCCACACAACTATCTACTATGACATCTCCAACCCAAACTACACCTAACCCCCAACCATAACTTACCCACACAACTATCTACTATGACATCTCCATCCCAAACTACACTCAACCCCCGACCATAACTTACCCACACAACTATCTACTATGACATCTCCAACCCAAACTACACCTAACCCCCGACCATAACTTACCCACACAACTATCTACTATGACATCTCCAACCCAAACTACACTCAACCCCCGACCATAACTTACCCACACAACTATCTACTATGACATCTCCATCCCAAACTACACTCAACCCCCGACCATAACTTACCCACACAACTATCTACTATGACATCTCCGACCCAAACTACACTCAACCCCCGACCATAACTTACCCACACAACTATCTACTATGACATCTCCGACCCAAACTACACTCAGCCCCGACCATAACTTACCCACACAACTATCTACTCTGAAATCTCCGACCCAAACTACACTCAACCCACTACCATAACTTACCCACACAACTATCTACTATGACATCTCCAACCCAAACTACACTCAACCCCCAACCATAACTTACCCACACAACTATCTACTATGACATCTCCAACCCAAACTACACCTAACCCCCGACCATAACTTACCCACACAACTATCTACTCTGAAATCTCCGACCCAAACTACACTCAACCCCCAACCATAACTTACCCACACAACTATCTACTATGACATCTCCAACCCAAACTACACTCAACCCCCGACCATAACTTACCCACACAACTATCTACTATGACATCTCCAACCCAAACTACACTCAACCCCCGACCATAACTTACCCACACACCTATCTACTATGACATCTCCAACCCAAACTACACTCAACCCCCGACCATAACTTACCTACACAACTATCTACTATGACATCTCCATCCCAAACTACACCTAACCCACTACCATAACTTACCCACACAACTATCTACTATGACATCTCCAACCCAAACTACACTCAACCCCCAACCATAACTTACCCACACAACTATCTACTATGCCATCTCCAACCCAATCTACACTCAACCCCCGACCATAACTTACCCACACAACTATCTATTATGACATCTCCAACCCAAACTACACTCAACACCCGACCATAACTTACCCACACAACTATCTACTATGACATCTCCATCCCAAACTACACTCAACCCCCGACCATAACTTACCCACACAACTATCTACTATGACATCTCCAACCCAAACTACACTCAACCCCCAACCATAACTTACCCACACAACTATCTACTATGCCATCTCCAACCCAATCTACACTCAACCCCCGACCATAACTTACCCACACAACTATCTATTATGACATCTCCAACCCAAACTACACTCAACCCCCGACCATAACTTACCCACACAACTATCTACTATGACATCTCCATCCCAAACTACACTCAACCCCCGACCATAACTTACCCACACAACTATCTACTATGACATCTCCAACCCAAACTACACTCAACCCCCGACCATAACTTACCCACACAACTATCTACTATGACATCTCCAACCCAAACTACACCTAACCCACTACCATAACTTACCCACACAACTATCTACTATGACATCTCCAACCCAAACTACACTCAACCCCCAACCATAACTTACCCACACAACTATCTACTATGACATCTCCAACCCAAACTACACTCAACCCCCGACCATAACTTACCCACACAACTATCTATTATGACATCTCCAACCCAAACTACACTCAACCCCTGACCATAACTTACCCACACAACTATCTACTTTGCCGTCTCCAACCCAAACTACACTCAACCCCCGACCATAACTTACCCACACAACTATCTACTATGACATCTCCAACCCAAACTACACTC
Source organism: Engystomops pustulosus (assembly GCF_040894005.1). Lineage (NCBI taxonomy): Eukaryota > Metazoa > Chordata > Amphibia > Anura > Leptodactylidae > Engystomops > Engystomops pustulosus. Next base: position 5,473,352 of record NC_092412.1, on the reverse strand, counting down.
AACCCCCGACCATAACTTACCCACACAACTATCTACTATGACATCTCCAACCCAAACTACACCTAACCCACTACCATAACTTACCCACACAACTATCTACTATGACATCTCCAACCCAAACTACACTCAACCCCCGACCATAACTTACCCACACAACTATCTACTATGCCATCTCCAACCCAAACTACACTCAACCCCCGACCATAACTTACCCACACAACTATCTACTATGACATCTCCAACCCAAACTACACTCAACCCCCGACCATAACTTACCCACACAACTATCTACTATGACATCTCCATCCCAAACTACACCTAACCCACTACCATAACTTACCCACACAACTATCTACTATGACATCTCCAACCCAAACTACACTCAACCCCCGACCATAACTTACCCACACAACTATCTACTATGACATCTCCATCCCAAACTACACCTAACCCACTACCATAACTTACCCACACAACTATCTACTATGACATCTCCGACCCAAACTACACTCAACCCCCGACCATAACTTACCCACACAACTATCTACTATGACATCTCCATCCCAAACTACACCTAACCCACTACCATGTCTACAAACTCAACTCAATCCAACCCGTTAGAGAGTCCTCCTCAGCACCAGCTACATCCATGACATTTGCAAACCCTAGAACCCAACTGCTGCCCGAAGACCTTCCCATGCTATGTCATCTCCAACACAACTATATCCAACCCCATAACCCTGCCATGTCTTATCTACCATCACCTACTATAAATATACCAAACCTCCAATATCATCTACAACCAACTACAACCAGTCCATCTACCATGTCTTCACCAATGTCCACCATCCCAACGTCCACCCTACCAGGCCATATTCACCCAGAAATAACCCCAGTCCTGCAAACCCCATACCCTTCCATTGCCAGCCCAACCTTATCTAATATTCCCAATCTTCTGGACCTTCATGCACATGGTGGAGCGATGGTGGCTTCTCCTACTGGTAAAACCTTCTCTTATTAGAGAGAAAGAACCTAAAAAGGAGATGAGATACAATCTTAAGGAAACAGGCTCCAAGAGGAGGAAGCCCTGGGTGACAGAGAGTCAGAGAGATAATCCCCAGGAACCGCAGAGATGTCCCTCTGGAGGACTTGGGCCGGAGAGATGTCCCTCTGGAGGACTCGGCCAGTTGTGATCTTGTTCCATCAGAGGTGGCCTACAATGATCCGGCTCTGAAGGACTTGGCCGACAGTGTTCTCGCACTGGAGGACTTGACCATGTCACACACAGACTGGACTTGGGGTTTACAAATTGAAATAATCATGTTCTGATGTCACACGAATTAGGCCAAAACCAAAATGATCATCATGAACAATTGTCCAGAACTTGTCCTCCTCATGCGGCATAGGGTTTGTTACAGTGTATCAGCAGCAGCATGTCCATTATTTCAGGATAGCCCTCACTACAATACTGGAGACAATGATGGGAGTATTCAGACTAGGAGGATGGGGTGGTAGGCTGGTGGGGACAATGGGGGGTCTCAGGAAGAACAGGAATGTGACCGCCCCTCCCGCTCTATGTCTGTCCCAGCATTTGTATATACATTCCTTCCTCAATGAAATACCTCACACAGACAAATATAGAAACCAGACGACTTATGGTGATAACCTCCAGTCCCATATAGTCAAAGAACAATATATACTATGGGGGGAGGGGTCCCCAAACATCAGCACAGGACCAGAAGCTTCCTCCTCCCCAGACTAAACAGGTTACAGGAACCACCAAATATAGACAATATCCTGACCCCAAACATCACAGCGACTACTGGAATAATTCTCACCCAACGAAACTGAGGTGTAATAGACCTAGACTGTATCCCACCACTGAGGTGTCCTAGACTGTATCCACCACTGAGGCGTCCTAGACTGTATCCCACCACTGAGGTGTCCTAGACTGTATCCCACCACTGAGGTGTCCTAGACTGTATCCCACCACTGAGGTGTCCTAGACTGTATCCCACCACTGAGATGTCCTAGACTGTATCCAACACTGAGGTGTCCTAGACTGTATCCACCACAGAGATGTCCCTAGACTGTATCCCACCACTGAGATGTCCTAGACTGTATCCCACCACTGAGGTGTCCTAGACTGTATCCACCACTGAGGTGTCCTAGACTGTATCCACCACTGAGGTATCCTAGACTGTATCCACCACTGAGGTGTCCTAAACTGTATCCCACCACTGAGGTGTCCTAGACTGTATCCACCACTGAGGTGTCCTAGACTGTATCCAACACTGAGGTGTCCTAGACTGTATCCCACCACTGAGGCGTCCTAGACTTTATCCCACCACTGAGGCATCCTAGACTGTATCCCACCACTGAGGTGTCCTAGACTGTATCCAACACTGAGGTGTCCTAGACTGTATCCACCACTGAGATGTCCTAGACTGTATCCCACCGCTGAGGTGTCCTAGACTGTATCCACCACTGAGATGTCCTAGACTGCATCCACCACTGAGGTGTCCTAGACTGCATCCCACCACTGAGGTGTCCTAGACTGCATCCCACCACTGAGGTGTCCTAGACTGCATCCACCACTGAGGTGTCCTAGACTGCATCCCACCACTGAGGTGTCCTAGACTGCATCCCACCACTGAGGTGTCCTAGACTGTATCCAACCACTGAGGTGTCCTAGACTGTATCCCACCACTGAGGTGTCCTAGACTGTATCCACCACTGAGATGTCCTAGACTGTATCCCACCGCTGAGGTGTCCTAGACTGTATCCACCACTGAGATGTCCTAGACTGTATCCCACCACTGAGGTGTCCTAGACTGCATCCACCACTGAGGTGTCCTAGACTGCATCCCACCACTGAGGTGTCCTAGACTGCATCCCACCACTGAGGTGTCCTAGACTGTATCCAACCACTGAGATGTCCTAGACTGTATCCCACCACTGAGGTGTCCTAGACTGTATCCACCACTGAGGTGTCCAAGACTGTATCCCACCACTGAGATGTCCTAGACTGTATCCCACCACTGAGGTGTCCTAGACTGTATCCACCACTGAGGTGTCCTAGACTGATTCCTCCACTGAGGTGTCCTAGACTGTATCCACCACTGAGGTGTCCTAGACTGTATCCACCACTGAGGTGTCCTAGACTGTATCCCACCACTGAGGTGTCCTAGACTGCATCCACCACTGAGGTGTCCTAGACTGCATCCCACCACGGAGGTGTCCTAGACTGCATCCCACCACTGAGGTGTCCTAGACTGTATCCCACCACTGAGGTGTCCTAGACTGTATCCACCACTGAGGTGTCCTAGACTGTATCCCACCACTGAGGTGTCCTAGACTGTATCCCACCACTGAGGTGTCCTAGACTGTATCCACCACTGAGGTGTCCTAGACTGTATCCCACCACTGAGGTGTCCTAGACTGTATCCTACCACTGTGGTGTCCTAGACTGTATCCCACCACTGAGGTGTCCTAGATTGTATCCCATCACTGTGGTGTCCTAGACTGTATCCCACCACTGAGGTGTCCTAGATTGTATCCCACCACTGAGGTGTCCTAGACTGTATCCCATCACTGAGGTGTCCTAGACTGTATCCACCACTGAGGTGTCCTAGACTGTATCCCACCACTGAGGTGTCCTAGACTGCATCCCACCACTGAGGTGTCCTAGACTGTATCCCACCACTGAGGTGTCCTAGACTGTATCCCACCACTGAGGTGTCCTAGACTGTATCCCACCACTGAGGTGTCCTAGACTGTATCCCACCACTGAGGTGTCCTAGACTGTATCCACCACTGAGGTGTCCTAGACTGTATCCCACCACTGAGGAGTCCTAGACTGTATCCTACCACTGTGGTGTCCTAGACTGTATCCCACCACTGAGGTGTCCTAGACTGTATCCCACCACTGAGGTGTCTTAGACTGTATCCCACCACTGAGATGTCCTAGACTGTATCCCACCACTGAGGTGTCCTAGACTGTATCCTACCACTGTGGTGTCCTAGACTGTATCCCACCACTGAGGTGTCCTAGATTGTATCCCATCACTGAGGTGTCCTAGACTGTATCCACCACTGAGGTGTCCTAGACTGTATCCCACCACTGAGGTGTCCTAGACTGTATCCCACCACTGAGATGTCCTAGACTGTATCCCACCACTGAGGTGTCCTAGACTGTATCCCACCACTGAGGTGTCCTAGACTGTATCCACCACTGAGGTGTCCTAGACTGTATCCCACCACTGAGGTGTCTTAGACTGTATCCCACCACTGAGGTGTCTTAGACTGTATCCCACCACTGAGGTGTCTTAGACTGTATCCCACCACTGAGGTGTCCTAGACTGTATCCACCACTGAGGTGTCCTAGACTGTATCCCACCACTGAGGTGTCCTAGACTGTATCCCACCACTGAGGTGTCCTAGACTGTATCCCACCCCTGAGGTGTCCTAGACTGTATCCCACCACTGAGGTGTCCTAGACTGTATCCCACCACTGAGGTGTCCTAGACTGTATCCCACCACTGAGGTGTCCTAGACTGTATCCCACCACTGAGGTGTCCTAGACTGTATCCCACCCCTGAGGTGTCCTAGACTGTATCCCACCACTGAGGTGTCCTAGACTGTATCCATCACTGAGGTGCCCTAGACTGTATCCCACCACTGAGGTGTCCTAGACTGTATCCACCACTGAGGTGTCCTAGACTGTATCCACCACTGAGGTGTCCTAGACTGTATCCACCACTGAGGTGTCCTAGACTGTATCCCACCACTGAGGTGTCCTAGACTGTATCCACCACTGAGGTGTCCTACACTGTATCCCACCACTGAGGTGTCCTAGACTGTATCCCACCACTGATGTGTCCTAGACTGTATCCACCACTGAGGTATCCTAGACTGTATCCACCACTGAGGTGTCCTACACTGTATCCCACCACTGAGGTGTCCTAGACTGTATCCCACCACTGATGTGTCCTAGACTGTATCCACCACTGAGGTGTCCTAGACTGTATCCCACCACTGAGGTGTCCTAGACTGTATCCACCACTGAGGTGTCCTAGACTGTATCCACCACAGAGGTGTCCTAGACTGTATCCCACCACTGAGGTGTCCTAGACTGTATCCACCACTGAGGTGTCCTAGTCTGTATCCCACCACTGAGGTGTCCTAGACTGTATCCACCACTGAGATGTCCTAGACTGTATCCCACCACTGAGATGTCCTAGACTGTATCCCACCACTGAGGTGTCCTACACTGTATCCCACCACTGAGGAGTCCTACACTGTATCCAGCCACTGAGGTGTCCTAGACTGTATCCACCACTGAGGTGTCCTAGACTGTATCCACCACTGAGGTGTCCTAGACTGTATCCACCACAGAGGTGTCCTAGACTGTATCCCACCACTGAGGTGTCCTAGACTGTATCCCACCACTGAGGAGTCCTAGACTGTATCCCACCACTGAGATGTCCTAGACTGTATCCCACCACTGAGATGTCCTAGTCTGTATCCCACCACTGAGGTGTCCTAGACTGTATCCACCACAGAGGTGTCCTAGACTGTATCCCACCACTGAGGTGTCCTAGACTGTATCCCACCACTGATGTGTCCTAGGCTGTATCCCACCACTGAGGTGTCCTAGACTGTATCCACCACTGAGGTGTCCTAGACTGTATCCACCACTGAGGTGTCCTAGACTGTATCCACCACTGAGGTGTCCTAGACTGTATCCACCACTGATGTGTCCTAGACTGTATCCCACCACTGAGGTGTCCCAGACTGTATCCCACCACTGAGGTGTCCCAGACTGTATCCCACCACTGATGCTGGTGATGGTGGTGATTATAGTATCATAATGATGGTGTCAGGATTCGGAGCTGTGCTCTGGTCCCTGGTTCTGTGTCTCCTCGGTTGCTGAGCCTCTCGGCTGGTTGGATAGTTCTCTGCTGGACTATTGTGTTGAACCTTCAGGTCCATCAGCTGTGTCTCCTGATTAGCACCGCCCTGAGGTCACCCTGATTGCTCGGCCTATATATATAATGTCTCAGACACTCCCTGTTGTGTTAGTGTTTCCTGTACACCCAGGAGACCTCAGTGCTGGAGATATTCTTCCAGTTCCTTGGGACTTCACCTTTGCTGCACCTTCTGCTCCTGAGATAAGTAAGACTATTCCTCTGGTCTCTACACTCCTGCTCCTGACTGTGACTGCAGCCCCTGTGGGCTCCCCCTGTACTGCCCCGGCCTCCTCTGCGGGCTCCCCCTGTACTGCCCCGGCCTCCTCTGCGGGCTCCTCCTGTACTGCCCCGGCCTCCCCTGCGCGCTCCCCCTGTACTGCCCCCGGCCTCCCCTGCGGGCTCCCCCTGTACTGCCCCCGGCCTCCCCTGCGGGCTCCCCCTGTACTGCCCCCGGCCTCCCCTGCGGGCTCCCCCTGTACTGCCCCCGGCCTCCCCTGCGGGCTCCCCCTGTACTGCCCCCGGCCTCCCCTGCGGGCTCCCCCTGTACTGCCCCCGGCCTTCCCTGCGGGCTCCCCCTGTACTGCCCCCGGCCTTCCCTGCGCGCTCCCCCTGTACTGCCCCCGGCCTCCCCTGCGGGCTCCCCCTGTACTGCCCCCGGCCTCCCCTGCGGGCTCCCCCTGTACTGCCCCCGGCCTCCCCTGCGGGCTCCCCCTGTACTGCCCCCGGCCTCCCCTGCGGGCTCCCCCTGTACTGCCCCCGGCCTTCCCTGCGGGCTCCCCCTGTACTGCCCCGGCCTCCCCTGCGGGCTCCCCCTGTACTGCCCCCGGCCTCCCCTGCGGGATCCCCCTGTACTGCCCCCGGCCTCCCCTGCGGGATCCCCCTGTACTGCCCCCGGCCTCCCCTGCGGGCTCCCCCTGTACTGCCCCCGGCCTCCCCTGCGGGCTCCCCCTGTACTGCCCCCGGCCTCCCCTGCGGGCTCCCCCTGTACTGCCCCCGGCCTCCCCTGCGGGCTCCCCCTGTACTGCCCCCGGCCTTCCCTGCGGGCTCCCCCTGTACTGCCCCCGGCCTTCCCTGCGGGCTCCCCCTGTATCTTTACTATGTGACTCTGGTGATGGCAGTGGGGGGGTGGGGGGGTGGCTATTTATTACAAGTGATGAAGATTGTAGTGAAAATTATGAAGAAGTGTATATGTATCAGATCTTCACTATTCTATGATGATGGTAGTGACAGCAGTGAAGCCGGTGACGTTGACAGCAGTGAGGACGGTGACAGCAGTGAGGCCGGTGACGGTGACAGCAGTGAGGCCGGTGACGGTGACAGCAGTGAGGCCGGTGACGGTGACAGCAGTGAGGCCGGTGACGGTGACAGCAGTGAGGCCGGTGACGGTGACAGCAGTGAGGCCGGTGACGGTGACAGCAGTGAGGCTGGTGTCGGTGACAGCAGTGAGGCCGGTGTCGGTGACAGCAGTGAGGCCGGTGTCGGTGACAGCAGTGAGGCCGGTGTCGGCAGTGAGGCCGGTGACAGCAGTGAGGACGGTGACAGTAGTGAGGCCGGTGTCGGTGACAGTAGTGAGGCCGGTGACGGTGAATAGAACGGTGATGGTGACAGTAGGTGATGGTGACAGTAGTGAGGCCGGTGACATTAGGTGATGGTGACAGTAGTGAGGCCGGTGACATTAGGTGATGGTGACAGTAGGTGATGGTGACAGTAGTGAGGCCGGTGACAGTAGTGAGGCCGGTGGTGATGGTGACAGTAGTGAGGCCGGTGATGGTGACAGTAGTGATGCCGGTGACGGTGGTGACAGTAGTGAGGCCGGTGACAGTAGTGGTGACTGTGACAGTAGTGAGGCCGGTGACGGTGACAGTAGGTGATGGTGACAGTAGTGAGGCTGGTGACAGTAATAAGGCCGGTGACAGTAGTGGTGAAGGTGATGGTGACAGTAGTGAGGCCAGTGACGGTGACTGTAGGTGATGGTGACAGTAGTGAGGCCGGTGATGGTGACAGTAGTGAGGCCGGTGACAATAGTGGTGACGGTGACAGTAGTGAGGCCGGTGATGGTGACAGTAGTGAGGCCGGTGACAGTAGTGGTGATGGTGACAGTGACAGTAGTGAGGCCGGTGATAGTAGTGAGGCCGGTGACGGTGACAGTAGGTGATGGTGACAATAGTGAGGCCGGTGGCGGTGAATAGACCAGTGATGGTGACAGAGAAGGTGATGGTGACAGTAGTGAGGCCGGTGTCGGTGACAGTAGTGAGGCCGGTGTCGGTGACAGCAGTGGTGTCGGTGACAGTAGTGAGGCCGGTGACAGTAGTGAGGCCGGTGACGGTGAATAGACCGGTGATGGTGACAGAGAAGGTGATGGTGACAGTAATGAGGCCGGTGACAGTAGTGAGGCCGGTGATGGTGACAGTAGTGAGGCCGGTGACGGTGACAGTAGTGGTGTCGGTGACAGTAGTGAGGCTGGTGAATAGACCGGTGATGGTGACAGAGAAGGTGACAGTGACAGTAGGTGATGGTGACAGTAATGAGGCCGTTGACAGTAGTGAGGCCGGTGATGATGACAGTAGTGAGGCCGATGACGGTGACAGTAGTGAGGCCGGGGACAGTGACAGTAGGTGATGGTGACAGTAATGAGGCCGGTGACGGTAGTGGTGACGGTGACAGCAGTGAGGCCGGTGATGGTGACAGTAGTGAGGCCGGTGACAGTAGTGAGGCCGGTGACAGTAGTGAGGCCGGTCACGGTGACAGTAGGTGCCAGTGACAGTAGTGAGGCCGGTGAAAGTAGTGAGGTAGGTGATGGTGTCAGTAGTGATGCCAGTGACGATGGTGACAATAGTGAGGCCGGTGACGGTGACAGTAGTGAGGCCGGTGACGGTGACAGTAGTGAGGCCGGTGGCGGTGAATAGACTAGTGATGGTGACAGAGAAGGTGACGGTGACAGTAGTGAGGCCGGTGATGGTGACAGTAGTGAGGCCGGTGACAGTGACAGTAGTGAGGCCAGTGACGGTGAATAGACCGGTGATGGTGACAGTAGTGATGCTGGTGACAGTAGTGGTGATGGTGACAGTAGTGAGGCCGGTGACAGTAGTGAGGCCAGTGACGGTGAATAGACCGGTGATGGTGACAATAGTGAGGCCGGTGACAGTAGTGGTGATGGTGACAGTAGTGAGGCCAGTGACGGTGGTGACAGTAGCTGATGGTGACAGTAGTGATGCCGGTGATGGTGACAGTAGTGATGCCGGTGATGGTGACAGTAGTGAGGCCTGTGACGGTGACAGTAGTGAGGCCGGTGATGGTGACAGTAGGTGACGGTGACAGTAGTGAGGCCGGTGACGGTGACAGTGGTGACAGTGACAGTAGTGGTGATGGTGACAGTAGTGAGGCCGGTGACGGTGGAGACAGTAGGTGATGCCGGTGACAGTAGGTGACGGTGACAGTAGTGAGGCCGGTGACAGTGGTGACGGTGACAGTAGTGAGGCCGGTGGCGACAGTAGGTGATGGTGACAGTAGTGATGCCGGTGACAGTAGGTGACGGTGACAGTAGTGAGGCCGGTGACGGTGGTGACAGTAGTGATGCCGGTGACGGTGGTGACAGTAGGTGATGGTGACAGTAGTGATGCTGGTGATGGTGACAGTAGTGAGGCCGGTGACGGTAGTGGTGAAGGTGACAGTGACAGCAGTGAGGCCTGTGATGGTGACAGTAGGTGATGGTGACAGTAGTGAGGCCGGTGACAGTAGGTGATGGTGACAGTAGGTGATGGTGAGAGTAGTGAGGCCGGTGACGGTGACAGTAGGTGATGGTGACAGAAGTGAGGCCGGTGACGGTGACAGTAGGTGATGGTGACAGTAGTGAGGCCGGTGACGGTGACAGAGAAGAGGCCGGTGACAGTAGTGGTGACGGTGACAGTAGTGAGGCCGGTGACAGTAGGTGATGGTGACAGTAGTGAGGCCGGTGACAGTAGTGAGGCCGGTGACAGTAGTGAGGCCGGTGACAGTAGGTGATGGTGACGGTGAATAGACCAGTGATGGTGACAGAGAAGAGGCCGGTGACGGTGACAGTAGTGGTGACGGTGAATAGACCGGTGACGGTGACAGAGAAGAGGCCGGTGGCGGTGAATAGACCGGTGACGGTGACAGTAGTGAGGCCGGTGACAGTAGTGAGGCCGGTGACGGTGACAGTAGGTGATGGTGACAGTAGTGAGGCCGGTGACGGTGAATAGACCGGTGATGGTGAGAGAGAAGAGGCCGGTGACGATGACAGTAGTGGTGATGGTGACGGTAGTGAGGCCGGTGACGGTGGTGACAGTAGTGAGGCCGGTGACGGTGCCCCTTACATGATGATATTACAGCCCCCCGAGTTCTGCCACCCTCCAGACTTCGGAGCCCTTGGAGATAATAGAGAAAAGGAAATGGCGGCAGCGGGTCTAGGGAGGGCCGGGGTGTCGCTCCTTCTCATCGTTACAGTCTCTGCTCTTCTGTGGTTCTTCTTCACAGCGAGAAGGAAAACAGAAAACAAACGCCGCCTGAGCCCTCCTGATGTCACCCGCTTCCTGCAAACGTCATATATACAGGGACCCTCCTGGAAGGGACCCCCATGGACAACATCACTGGGGAGCCCAGGCCCGCACAAACCCAAGACAACGGAGGTCCTATACGAGCCCATGGAGTCCTCCATAGTGTCCCATCACTAGCCACCAGGGCCGCTCCGCCACATCGCTAGCCACCAGGGCCGCTCCGCCACATCGCTAGCCACCAGGGCCGCTCCGCCACATCGCTAGCCAGCAGGGCCGCTCCGCCACATCGCTAGCCACCAGGACCGCCCCGCTACATCGCTAGCCACCAGGACCGCCCCGCTACATCGCTAGCCACCAGGAGTATACAGTGTAATAAATGTATGTGACAGGGGATACAGTGTAATAGATGTATGTGACAGGGGGATACAGTGTAATAGATGTATGTGACAGGGGATACAGTGTAATAGATGTATGTGACAGGAGGATACAGTGTAATAGATGTATGTGACAGGAGGATACAGTGTAATAGATGTATGTGACAGGAGGATACAGTGTAATAGATGTATGTGACAGGAGGGGATACAGTGTAATAGATGTATGTGACAGGAGGATACAGTGTAATAGATGTATGTGACAGGAGGATACAGTGTAATAGATGTATGTGACAGGAGGATACAGTGTAATAGATGTATGTGACAGGAGGATACAGTGTAATAGATGTATGTGACAGGAGGGATACAGTGTAATAGATGTATGTGACAGGGGATACAGTGTAATAGATGTATGTGACAGGAGGATACAGTGTAATAGATGTATGTGACAGGAGGATACAGTGTAATAGATGTATGTGACAGGGGGATACAGTGTAATAGATGTATGTGACAGGAGGATACAGTGTAATAGATGTATGTGACAGGAGGATACAGTGTAATAGATGTATGTGACAGGAGGATACAGTGTAATAGATGTATGTGACAGGAGGATACAGTGTAATAGATGTATGTGACAGGAGGATACAGTGTAATAGATGTATGTGACAGGAGGATACAGTGTAATAGATGTATGTGACAGGAGGATACAGTGTAATAGATGTATGTGACAGGAGGATACAGTGTAATAGATGTATGTGACAGGAGGATACAGTGTAATAGATGTATGTGACAGGAGGATACAGTGTAATAGATGTATGTGACAGGAGGATACAGTGTAATAGATGTATGTGACAGGAGGGATACAGTGTAATAGATGTATGTGACAGGAGGATACAGTGTAATAGATGTATGTGACAGGAGGGGATACAGTGTAATAGATGTATGTGACAGGAGGATACAGTGTAATAGATGTATGTGACAGGGGGATACAGTGTAATAGATGTATGTGACAGGAGGGATACAGTGTAATAGATGTATGTGACAGGAGGGATACAGTGTAATAGATGTATGTGACAGGAGGATACAGTGTAATAGATGTATGTGACAGGAGGATACAGTGTAATAGATGTATGTGACAGGAGGATACAGTGTAATAGATGTATGTGACAGGAGGATACAGTGTAATAGATGTATGTGACAGGAGGGATACAGTGTAATAGATGTATGTGACAGGGGGATACAGTGTAATAGATGTATGTGACAGGGGATACAGTGTAATAGATGTATGTGACAGGGGATACAGTGTAATAGATGTATGTGACAGGAGGGATACAGTGTAATAGATGTATGTGACAGGAGGATATCAGTGAAAGATGTATGTGACAGGGAATGTGACAGGAGGGGATACAGTGTAATAGATGTATGTGACAGGGAGGATACAGTGTAATAGATGTATGTGACAGGGG